>NC_064623.1:85419725-85722755 GCF_023898315.1 Schistocerca nitens | reverse complement strand
AGCGGAAGTGTTCCAACTCACTAGAGTGTTCCTGGGCCGGCCGCTGTGACCGAGCGGTTCTAGGAGCTTCTATCCGGAACCGCGCTACTGCTTCGGTCGCAGTTTGGAATCCTGCCTCGGGCATTGATGTGTGTGATGTCCTTAGATTAGTCTAGGAGACAGATGACCTCAGATGTTAAGTTCCATATTGCTTAGAGCCATTTGAACCATTTGAATTTGAAGTGTTCCTGGAGCCACTCGGCTGCAGTTCTGAATATGTGGGGTGTCGCATTGACCTGCTGGAATTGTCCAAGTCCGTCGGAATGCACAGTGTACATGAAAGAATACAGGCGATCAGACAGGAAGCTTATGTACGTGTCACCTATCAGAGTCGTAGCTAGAAGTATCAGGCGTTCCATATCACTCCAACTGCACGCGCCCGATACTGTTACAGAGCCTTCACCAGCCTGAACGGTCCCCTGCAGGATCCATGGATTCATGAGGTTGCCTCCATACCCGTAGTCGTCCATCCGCTCGATACAATTAGAAACGAGACTCGTCCGACTAGGTACGTGTTTCCAGTCATCAACTGTCCAACGTCGGTGTTGACGCGCCCAAGCGAGGCATAAAGCTTTGTGTCGTGCAGTCATCAAGGGTACACGAGTGGGCCTTCGGCTCCGAAAGCCCATATCGCTGATGTTTCGTTGAATGGTCCACGCACTGACACTTCTTGATGGTCCAGCATTGAAATCTGCAGCAATTTGCGGAAGGGTTGCACTTCTGTCACGTTGAAAGATTCTCTTCAGTCGTCGTTGGTCCCGTTCTTGCAGGATCTTTTTCCGGTTGTAGCGATATCAGAGATTTGATGTTTTACGTGATACCTGATGTTCAAGTTACACTCGTGAAATGGTCGTACGGGAAAATCCCCACTTCATCACTACCTCGGAGATGCTGAGGTGCATCGCTCGTGCACCGACTATAATGCCACGTTGTAACTCACTTAAATGTTGATAACCTGCCACTGCAGGAGTAGTAACCGATCTAACAACTGCACTAGACATTTGTTGTCTTATATGGAAGTTGCTGACCGCAACGCCAAATTCTGCCTGTTTGCATATCCCTGTATTTCAATATGCATGCCCATACGAGTTGTCCGCAGCTCGTGGTCGTGCGGTAGCGTTCTCGCTTCCCGCGCCCGGGTTCCCGGGTTCGATTACCGGCGGGGTCAGGGATTTTCTCTGCCTCTTGATGACTGGGTGTTGTGTCATGTCCTTAGGTTAGTTATGTTTAAGTAGTTCTAACAAGGGAACCTCCCCATCGCACCCCCCTCAGATTTAGTTATAAGTTGGCACAGTGGATAGGCCTTGAAAAAATGAACACAGATCAATCGAGAAAACAGGAAGACGTTTTGTCGAACTATGAAAAAAATAAGCAAAATATACAAATTGAGTAGTCGAAGTGTAACATAGGCAACATCAAGGATAACGTGATCCGAGGAGCGCCGTGGTCCCGTGGTTAGCGTAAGCCACTGCGGGACGAGAGGACCTTGGTTCAAGTCTTCCCTCGAGCAAAAATTTTAACTTTTTTATTTTCTAGCAATTGACGTGTGTCAATTATCAAAGTTCAGGCACTCACACAATCAACTTTGCTCTCCAAAATTCCAGGACATGTTCAGATTTGCTTGGACATATGCAGGATTTGACGGTCTACACACGGAAAAAATCGGAAAACGTTAAAAACAAATGTTTTGACAGAGCACAGGGAAAACTGTGTGAATGTGAAACTGTTGCATTCATTTGTTGCAGTTTATATGACAAACTCTTATGTTTTCATCACTTTTTGGGGAGTTATTATCACATCCACAAGAAAACCTAAATCGGGCAAGGTAGAAGAATCTTTTTACCCATTCGCCAAGTGTACAAGTTAAGTGGGTCGACAACATATTCCTGTCATGTGACGCACATGCCGTCACCAGTGTCGTATAGAATATATCAAACGTGTTTTCCTGTGGAGGTATCGGTTGACCTATGACCTTGCGATCAAATGTTTTCGGTGCCCATTGGAGAGGAACGTACTTTCGTCTACTAATCGCACGGTTTTGCGGTGCGGTCGCAAAACACAGACACTAAACTTATTACAATAAACAGAGACGTCAATGAACGAACTGACAGATCATAACTTTGCAAAAATAAATAAAGTAAACTTCTCACCCGAGGGAAGACTTGAACCAAGGACCTTTCGTTCCGCAGTTGTTAAAGCTGACCACGGGACCACGGCGCTCCTGAACTGACGCTATCCTTGATGTTGCATATCTTGCACATGGACTACTCAGTTTGTATATTTTACTTATTTTTTCCATAGTTCCACACAACTTCTTCCTGTTTTCTCGATTGATCTGTGTTCAGTTTTTCAAGGCCTGTCCACTGTGCCAACTTATAACTAAATCTGAGGGGGGTGCGATGGGGAGGTTCCCTTGTAAGTTCTAGGGGACTGATGACCATAGCTGTTAAGTCCCATAGTGCTCAGAACCATTTGAACCATTTTTGAACCCATACCAGTTTCTTTGGTGCTTTTGTGTATATCGACATGTATCGATGCATCCATATTTTATCAACAGCCCCAATGGGGAGGCGAGCCTAGCCCAGATCGATACCGCCCAGCTGATTGACGACGACGGCCTGATGTGCCAGTCAACTTGTATGTGGTTTTTAGGCGGTTTCCCACACGTAATTCGGTCAATACCCAACTGGTACCCACGTCCAATCTCAGACAGACTGTACGCAAACGCTGTCGCACTTGTGTTCTGGATGACATTGCACGCAGTCTCTTGGGGTACAAGACTTCCATCTCGATGGGAAGGGATGGGGTTATGAACGGCATCAAAGAAGGAGTTGGAAATGCAGAGGACCACTGTAAAATTTCAGTAGGGTCGTGTAATATGTCACTGTATTAGTATTCGAATTTAGTACACTCGAAACTGCGTGAAACTGGTAATTCACGAGATGTTACTGTTTTCCTGTCTTTTCGGCCTACAAGTAAATCTTCATTCTTGCTCTGTTCTTTCTTCCGTCTTTCGTCTTCTGTGGCTTGTTCCAGAAATCCTTGACTTCTTTGTAGTTTTCCCCTGATTCATGTCTGTATTGTACGTCTTTGTCTGTTATTCCCAACTCCTGCAGATACTTCTTCTATAAACCATGAAATGTCGGTTTTTGGATTTTTGTAAGTGATATAGAATTCTTTGTGAGCCTCATTTTATCCATCATATTGAAGTTTTTGACTCAGGAGCCATTCTTGCAGAATATGATAATGAATAAAGAATGAGTGCACGTTTTCTGCAAGTACACAAGGTGCTGGTTTGTAGTACCACCCAAACGTGTTTTACCACAGTTGTGGTATCCTCAGTGGATTTTTTCCTTTATTTTTCTGAAATACATGTAAACAGATTATATTTAGGATAGGAAATACGCAGCGCCAGATTCTGTTGTTATTTAAATTATATATGCGCTTTACCTTTTGTTTTACATTGTGTGTGTCTTGTGGCTGCCAACCGAAATCAGCCACAGGTCTAAATTAGCACATCGTGTCACCAGCTAACATGAGGAATTTTAGGATATCGTCAGCATTTAAGTTTTGTCTGTAATGCAATCTTTAAAAATGTATGTTCCGGCAAAAATTGTGGTACAAGCCCGTTTTTGGCCTTAGCGTTGTACAGGGTGGCGCAGGGAAACGGGAAATTTCGAAATAACGTCATTTCCATGAATAAATTCATAAAACTAGTAATTTATTAACGAAAGTGAATGTATTCAGTACGCCGTTATTCAGTATGTCTTTACAATCAAAATGTCCAAAAGTGTCTCTTTACTTTTTAAAGATGACATCGGAAAGATGTGCTCCCATTTGGCGTTCACACTCTAACAGCCTGTTATGAAAACTCTGGAATGCGCGGTGTAGCAAATCTTGGGAAATGGCAGTGATTTCGTTTTCAGTGTTCTCCTTCAGTTCATGGACTGTTCCAGGACGTGCACGGTACACCTTGCCCTTAAGATATCCCCACAGGAAGAAGTCGCACACACTAAGATCAGGGGATCTCGCAGGCCATGCAATGTCATCGTTACGTGAAATAATGCGTCTTCCAAACAAACGACGAACTGCTGCCATCGATTGTCGAGCAGTGTGTGACGTGGCTCCGTCCTGCTGAAACCACATGTTTTTGACGTTAAGATTAAGCTCGTACAGTCTCGGTGTAAAGAATGTTTGAAGCATTTCAACATATCGAGCGGATGTTACTGTCACTGCACTACCATCCTCACGTTCAGAAAAATAAGGGCCGACAACACCATGACGTGATACAGCACACCATATTGTGACCTTGGCGCTATGTAGTGGTCGCTGGTGAAACTCACAAGGATTGTCCTGTGCCCAATAACGAAAATTCTGTTTGTTCACGAATACGTTCAGGTGGAAATGGGCTTCGTCTGATATCCATAAGTTACCAAGGAAATTCGCGTCCTCGTTGATTTTAGCCAATATCTGGCTACTAAACTCCATACGTGACGCAGGGTCTCGTTCGTGTAAGTGCTGCACAATCTGCAACTTATAGGGATAGAAGTCTAATTCGTGCAGTATTCTTTGTAAGCTTCGTCGCTTAATCCGTAGCGAAGATGCATGCTGTCGAACGGAGCGGCGAGGACTTGTCTCGATTGCAGCTCTAGCAGCTGCAATGTTCTCTGGGGTACGTACCGATGGAATGCCACCTGGACGTTTCTTTTTCAAGGCAGATCTTGTTTCTTCAAAATTACGCACCCACGTTGTAATCGCATGCGCAGATGGGACACGTCCATGACGTCCAAGCTGGTAATGTCGTCGAAATGTTCTCTGCGCGGCAGTCGCACTATCAACATTTTTGTAAAACGCTCTCACAGCTACTGCACGTTCCGCAACAGTCCAATTCTCCATGATTACTAAATCGCAATGCGTTCACATCAATTGTGCAATGTTTCGAACATCTGCCGGCGCTACAGTGCTGCCAACTGTAACGTTCAAAATTTCCCGTTCCCCTGCGCCACCCTGTATAAGGTGCATTCAAATGATCCCGGTCACTAGTGTAAAATAACGGTAGCGATTTTATTAACTCAAAAATGTAGTTATACACGGTACACATACTCAAAAATAGTCGCCAAAACTGTTGGCACATTTATCCCATTGCGACACTAGCTGGTCGATGAGATCCTTGAAGAAGCTAGTAGGCTGCTGTCGGATCCAGGCCTGGACCCAGTCACACACGTACTCGTTCGTTGCGAATCCATATCAGCGAATAGCTTGTTTTAGAGGTCCAAACACATGAAAGTCACACGGTGAAAGGTCGGGACGGTACGGTGAATGTTCCAACAGTTTCGCACCGAAACTGCTGCAATGCTGTCTTCACCACAATGGCCGTGTGTGGGCGGGCATTACCAAGCAGGAGGATAACGCCGTTGGACAACAGGCCTCAGCGTTTCGATTTGATGGCTCGTGTAAGGTTCTGTAAAGTGGCTTGACAATGCTGGGCACATTGATGGTGGTTTCCCGTTCCAATACCTCGACAAGCAGTGGGCCATTGTGGTCAAAAAAGGACACTATGACCTCACCAGGGCTGGTGTGCATGGCCTTTGGAGGTCGCATGGTTTCCACTGCTTGCTCTGACGCTTGCTTTCCGGTTCAAAATGGTGACACCATGTTTCGCCACCTGTGACAATATGCGACAGAAAGCCGTATTCCTCTTCATGGTAATGCTGCAGATGACTCAAAGAGAGGACCATTCGAGTACTGCGCAGCTCGGCGATCAGTTGGTGGGAACCAGTGCTGTTTTTCAGGGGGAACGCTGGGGGATGCGTACCCCTGAACCCCAGATCACGTAAGAAAGATTGCCCGATCGCTTGGTCTAGCAGGCAACCCTTGTCAGGGAACGGCCACCAGGCGGCAACAGCATCACACCCTTACTTGTGGAATCAACCACAAGATGGCACTCCGTTCTGTGAAATATGTGGCAACATCGGCCGAACGCGTGCAGCTTTCCACTATTTGGCGTCTGTGAATTACAGCTATTTTTGACATACCGGTGGTAGTGGATCGAGTCGTCATGCCGAGGACCTGCGAGTATATCAACTGTGGAAGGAGTAGACGAACAAATCCTGAACTAAAAATGTTCAGATTTCCCGTCAAAGATAAAGAAAGGTTACGGAAGAGGATTTTAAATCCAGGTAAATCAATGAGTTAGTTACGAGTAAGAATAAAGAGCCCTAAGCATTCGATCCTATCTAAATTTTGTCGACCTTATATTCTGATATAACGTGGCAGGCCTTCCTTTATTTTTTTCGAAGATACCGTTGTTAAGTGCGTACATGAAATTATATTCGTTTACAACTAACAGTAATCAAATGCAAAATGTGGTTATACTTAAGAACGCTTACAGAAATACTTAGAAAGGAAGCAAAATCTGTTTCTTAAACTTATTTACAGTCTCAATGTGAAAAATATATTGTCGTTATAACTCACCTAATTCCTATACATACTCTACGCAAAATAAATAATTATGTCGGTAATGTCAGGACGCGAAACCCACTGCTCACTGCAATATTTGTCAAAAATTAACGGATTATATTTCAAAGACGTTGAGAAGATTTTGAAAATTTTCTAGTGTTAACCTGCACGTGGAGATCTTTTTTACCACCATAATCCGTATCGGAAGAGCTGTATAACAAAGAGGAAATAGACGGCATGGAAGGCGAGTGTAAAATCTATGCGACTGCAATACAGTCTGCATTTAAACAGTAACTCGCGAGAAATATTTGTGTTACTTTTCATTTATTTCATTTCGCATATGATTGTGAGAAGTATCCCTACAGTAGAAATAAACTTGGTTTGTAGAATTACAGGAGTTAATCTACATTCTTCGATTGAAAACTCGGGAAAAACCATAGCCAATCATGGTCTACAGTCAGCTGAGTGACGAATGCATTTCGCGCGCAGCGCTCTAGCCGAACACAAATCAGCGTCATTCACATCACAGAAGATACGGCGTTGCCAATTCCGCGACATGGACAGGTCAGTTAGCATTGTAGCGTCGCCTGCGACATCTGTTGACCGACGGGAAAACTATTTTTACTGTTGCCTGTTCCGCCGTAAGGACGGTCAATCTGGTTCTTACGTGATCTGGGCCTAAACTTTCTCGTCGACAAAGTAATTTTTTTACGATGTTGAGAACTTGGAAGAGTGCCAAAGATTTATTTCACGGACGTAAATTTTTTATTTCATTTTTTCGTGTTGGTAACTGCTATACGAACGATACCAGTGCACTTTTTGGTGGGAAAAGCATTTCGAAGCTGCGGCAACCGTTCTCGACAACTGCATCGCTGGCAGCCAGTTCGACAACCATGTAGTGCCGTCGCCCGCTAATAGTGGGCGATGGTAGTGCTAAACGGATATGCGTACGCTCAAACGGCGAGCTACCGATAGATGTCTCTACGGTCCCGCTACCATAATCCTTCGCGATTAATTGCCATCTTTCTTTTGTTGTTCTTTATTCGTTTGCGTTTGCTGTTCAATTCTAGTCGGTTGTGTGAAGTTTCACGGTGTGTCCTGTCTTTCGTTGCAACTTGTAAGTTGGAGGTGAGAGACGAGCAGAAAACTAACAAACTATTTTACTTGTTCTGCTGCATCTAAAAAACCAAAAACTCAATTTGTGTGCGAGAGAAAAGCCAGGAAGTTCGACGCCAGTGGATGACGAACGTGAAACTGTAAACCTGAGCACTGAACTTACGTGTGAAAATGCAGTGAACGAATGTGTGCATGAAAGAAAATTAAATCGTCTAGAAGTTGGACTTTGGAACAAGAAATCGCATTTTGTGAGAAAAATGTCTGGTTGATCGTTTCAAACAAAAAACGGCTGCAGAATTTGCAAAGAAGTAGGAAGTTTAGACACAGAAAGAAATAAACAAGGCATGAACATTGCACAGCCCTTGGGTTACAGTACCTGTGTCATCTTCAGGTGGTTGCAGAAAAGAAGAAACGGTTTCTTTGCGTAAAAAAAGTATTTAAACATAAAGAGAGTTCCACTCATCAAGCTGCTATCCAAATAATACTTCGTGGCCAACAGAAGATTATGGAAAATGACGTCATGCCTAAAAGCAGATCGGTGGTATCCCATGCTTCAGTTATAAGTAATTTTCACTGCATTATATCCAATGTCGGACTACCCTCAAACTTTTTTTTTTTTAGAAAAAACGCACTGGTGGGAACCCTCTGTGCACACATTTTGCGAAAGTTCAAGTGTTGATGCATTATGGTGTGGGCAGTGCCCACGCTAATACCCAGTAACCGATGGCTCTCGTCCACGGTGATTCTGCGGTTGTCCAGGACTAAAGCATTCACTTCCGCTTCCGTTTCCGGTGTGATGACGCGATGAGCCTGCCAGGACGAGCATCGTTTTCCAGTGACTCGCGAGCCTCCAGGAATCGTTTGCGCCACTCCACAACACTTGAACGACTCAGACTGTACTCACCGTACACAGCCTTCATCCGTCGATACATTTCACGGCCTCCAACTCCCTTAGCCGCCAAAAATCGAATCACTCCTCGTTGTTCCTGCTTACTCGCCTGCATGTTCGGTAGTGGACATAACTGGCGTGAAACCACAGTGGTTCCGTGCAACATCAAACGGCGTGCACGAGTCAGTCTCTCTAACAGTAGATGGCTCCACTATACCCGCAGTTACGTGGTGCCACCTTACGTGTAAGGCAAAGGTAGACGCACTGACCACGTTTCATTTGAATGAACCTCATAGTGTTTCATTAGCCCTGAGCTGTGGCAAGTTTGTTTTTGTGTGTCAAACGTGTTTTTGTGTAGTTCAACAATGGTTCAAATGGATCTGAGAACTATGGGACTTAACATGAGTCGCCTAGAACTTAGAACTACTTAAACCTAACTAACCTAAGGACATCACACACATCCATGCCCGAGGCAGGATTAGAACCTGCGACCGTAGCAGTCGCGCAGTTCCGGACTGAAGCGCCTAGAACCGCTCGGCCACCACGGCCGGCTTTGTGTAGTTGGGCTGACTTGTAGACAATGGTAAAATTTTTGTGAAGCTTAGATGTGGAGGACTATTTCGTGTCGTTTGTTGCTGTGTTGATTATGTTCGTATTTTGACAGAGTTTATGACCTCTTTCTGTCTCTCTGTAAAATGAGCCTTGATTATTGTTACCGCAAATTCAGACTCTGTAGTAGTATGCTAAAGCAATAAGCCATAAATACAAGAGTTGCAACGAAGAAAGGAAGAAGCGATCACACACACACACACACACACACACACACACACACACACACACACACACACACAAAAGATCTATTACAAAGATTTATTACAGTAACATGTAAAACCTTGAAGTAAATTGGGAAAGTACATTTTAAGATTTTTGGCAACAATGTTTTCTCTTCATTAGCTATGTAAAGCACACGCAAATTGGAATAGAACGTTGTGTAAAAATTTCAAAGCAATCAGTTAAGAACTTGGAGGGGAAACACAATTTTGAACGAGCTAACATTTACATTTTGATCTATATAGATAAGGATTTTCCATTGTACATGTTCTTGTTGTTGTTGTTGTGGTCTTCAGTCCTGAGACTGGTTTGATGCAGCTCTCCATGCTACTCTATCCTCCGCAAGCTTCTTCATCTCCCAGTACCTACTGCAGCTTACATCCTTATGAATCTGCTTAGTGTATTCATCTCTTGGTCTCCCTCTACGATTTTTACCCTCCACGCTGCCCTCCAGTACGAAATTGGTGATCCCTTGATGCCTCAGAACATGTCCTACCAACCGATCCCTTATTCTAGTCAAGTTGTGCCACAAACTCCTCCCCAATTCTATTCAATACCTCCTCATTAGTTATGTGATCTACCCATATAATCTTCAGCATTCTTCTGTAGCACCACATTTCGAAAGCTTCTATTCTCTTCTTGTCTAAACTATTTATCGTCCATGTTTCACTTCCATATATGGCTACACTCTATACAAATACTTTCAGAAACGACTTCCAGACTCTTAAATCTATACTCGATGTTAACAAATTTCTCTTCTTCAGAAACGCTTTCCTTGCCATTGCCAGTCTACATTTTATATCCTCTCTACTTCGATCATCATTAGTAATTTTGCTCCCTAAATAGCAAAACTCCTTTACTACTTTAAGTGTCTCATTTCTTAATCTAATTCCCTCAGCATCACCCGATTTAATTTGACTACATTCCATTATCCTCGTTTTGCTTTTGTTGATGTTCAACTTATACCCTCCGTTCAAGACACTGTCCATTCCGTTCAACTGCTCTTCCAAGTCCTTTGCTGTTTCTGACAGAATTACAATGTCACCGGCGAACCTCAAAGTTTTTATTTCTTCTCCATGTTCTTAGTATAGTCGAATGTCATTTCCGTTTTCCTGTCTCTATTGATGTCGGCAGCTTTGTCGAGAGCGTTTGGCTGGATTTACGTCACTGTTGTGTCGAATGAATAATAATCGAGTGAGTGAAAGCAAACGTACAATCGTTGCGGGCGAAGACGAGCCACACGGATCTGCATACGAGAGCGGTGTATACGTGAACAGCGAGCCCGGGAAGATTCGCGCTCGTTAAAAGCGTGGAATATTTCGACGGTCCCTGTGAGTTTTCTGGGGGCCTGGAGTCGCACGGAACGTGCGCTGTGCTCGTCTCGGCTGTGCAGTACTTGTGACCTGCCTTCTGCTCCTGCCGCCTCTGCCCTGCTCTGGTACTGGTGCTACAATGCGTTCGGGGCGCCGTGTGGAATTACATTAGCGGCCTCGCGCCGACTTAATTTGCAGCCAGTAAAACGAGTTGGGACGTGTGGAGCGCGCGCGCACACACATCCACACACACACACACACACACACACACACACACACACACACACACACGCGCGCGCGCGCGCGCGCGCGCGCGCGTGTACGCGGAATACATGCAAGAAGTGCAACGAGGAAGGAAGAAGCAAACACACACACACACACACACACACACACACACACACACACACGCGCGCGCGTGTACGCGGAATACATGCAAGAAGTGCAACGAGGAAGGAAGAAGCAAACACACACACACACACACACACACACACACACACGCACAGGCGTCGCATAATTTACGCGCTTTTAATAAAGAGGACACGCTGGTTTGATAAATAAGAGGGAGGCAGTGGAAGGAAGAGGCGAAATAAAAAAGTGACTATGACTTGTGAAAATATTTGACTTGCAAAAAAAAAGGACCTTTTTTTCCTCGGAAAATATGAGAGAAAAAAAATAGGATGAATATTTTAGAAGAAAGAAAAAATATTGATTGTGACGTGTGTGGTTAGGATACGCGGGCCGAGATGCGAGGCATGCAGAATAAATGAATTGGGTGGGGGCGGAGGGGTGTGGTGGGGGATAGAGACGTATGCAGTGGTGGAACGTCTAGGTGCTGGGCAGTCTGTCATGTGTGTGTGTGTGTGTGTGTGTGTGTGTGTGTGTGTGTGAGGGGGCGAGGCGGCTGCGAAGGTGTGTTAGTTATTTAAGTCATCAGCGCCGTGGGGACGGAGGCATAATATTCCAGCAGCGGTTACAAGGGATGTGAGCCTTCGACACGCGTAGTCAGGGGGAAAGCGCGTGTGGGGGGAGAAGAGAGAGACGCCATCAAGCTCTTGACGGAGAGACACGGACAAACACACACGGGCTCCTAGCCGCCTAACACGACGTACACACGCAGACATGGGAACAGCGGTAATGAAGAAGCGGTGGTGGTGGTGTCTAGCATGGTGGTCTGGTGGGAGGGGAGGGGTGAAGGGGGGATGAGGAACTGCGTAGTAGTTAGGGCGCGGAGCGTGCTGGCCGGCGGGAGGGGGAAGTCTTTTAAACCCCTTCCCTACACACTGCCGCGGTTGCGCAGCTAGAGGGGAGAAGATAAAAGCCCCTTTCCCTTCCGTCCTCCCCCCCCCCCCCGTCATGGCTCTGGGCGCTGCCTTCCCCTCCGCATTGTGTTCCTTCCGCCTTCCTGTTTTCCTTCCCCCTCTCTCTTAGCCCGCCATCACCCCTCCCTCACCCAGGACTCCTTCCACTGCCTTGTCGGAGAGAAGGTATATCGCGGCAACTGCGAAGGGGTGTGAGAAAGGCAGCAGGGGCGCTGTATGACGGAGAAATTCCGCGACGCGCGCGATTCCCCTAATCCCGCGACAGCGTAATGAGCTAAAGGTTTTATTTCCCCCCCCTCCCCCTCCACCCGTCTGCCCCTCTCGCTTCCCCCCCCCCCCCCCAGCCATCGCAGTGCTCCATCGTCTCTCTACAGAGAGAGAGGGAGAGAGAGTCCCTGGACGCAGGCTTTAATTCGTAATCAGCGGCTGATGTCCGATAGCGTCAGTTGCGATCCCCGGCACTTGGGACCACCAGTGTGGGGCTGGGGGGAGGGGGGGGGTGTGGAAGACGAGGAGGGGTGGAGAGCGTGGCTGATCCTGCAGCTGGTGTGTCTGCGGCCGACCCACCGCCAACTCCCCACCGACTACTTGCCCGGGCAGGCCTGCTGTTTCATTAGCGCTCCCTGGGTGCCGCCTGCCTCGCTGACTCTCCTCCAACACTCGGTGTTCTCATCCGCCGGGCTCACCGCGCGGCCGTGTCTGCCTCCAGTGCATCCTAACTAACTAATCCGAGAGCCATCCTCGGTGAACTGTCGCGTTCGAATATTGATTGCCTCGTCGCCCTAGGGGAGGCTTTAACAAAGGGACCTCTTCGATTTTCTTCACACGCATAGTGTACGCGTATCAGTTACTCAAAGCTGAAAGACGCAATGCTAAAAAGCCTGCAATTATAGCCTTTGAAAATTTGTATACCTAGGACCAGAGACAACAATTTGAACAGGGAAAGGAAGTTTCCGGGTGACGGCGGCTCCACGGTCGTCACTGACGCAACACAGCTGTGACCGGCCAGTCTTACCGCCGACGCAGTTGAAGGTATTGTTCCGCGAATTTGAAGGGCGCTGCTCACACTCGCCTGTGACAACACGGTGACAGCAGGGTTCCCAATCGTAGGAACATGTCACAACTTTTGGCTCTTTTTTCCTAAATTTAGGGACGTACGGACGGATCTTCGATACCTCTTTACCACCACTCCATCTTTCGGCTAAGTCCACGAATTTGCAACCACTAACGGCTGGCGCTGATGTGCGTTTATCTGTCCCCTTTTGGGCCACTTCTGTTACGACTTAGCCAAACTTTATAGGAATACAAAGGCACGAACTGCTTTCTCTAGAAATGTGGGAACACAGTTCCTGCTTCCTCACAATGAGAAACCTCAGTCATTCCACTTATCGAGATCAGAAGTATATACAATTAAGTGTCTCGATTGTGACGCACAGTATATCGGCCAAACTGGGAGGCCCTTTAGAGCCAGTTTCAATGAGCATCTGCCGGCCGTAGTGGCCGAGCGATACTAGGTTCGAATCCTGCCTCGGGCATGGATGTGTGTGATGTCCTTAGGTTAGTTAGGTTTAAGTAGTTCTGAGTTCTAGGGGACTGATGACCTCAGAGCCATTTGAACCATTTTTTTCAATGAGCATCTATTAACAAAAAACGAGCAAATTAAAAAAAATGTTCTCCCTTCGGGCGACATTTGAAAACCTCTCGCCCACCATCCATAAATGAGCTAGATATTTTGCATGTTCTGTAAGTACGCAAGAAGATGGAAATCCTCGAAGAATTTGAAATTTCGTAAAGAGTCTATTTTAAGAGCCTAGGCATCCTCAAAGAACAAATGACCTTTCATAACCAGGGTTACTTCAAGGCTATGATGCTATTCCTTAAATAAATGTCCAAGCACACGTGGCTTTGGTTTATACATTGATATGGTTTAGTTGTGCTTCCTTTTTTTTATTTTATATAATGCACATAAGACTATCGTTACCCTGTAAAAACATTCTCTGTTTTCCTGTCTGGCAGCGTCACCCACTACGGTGTCGCTTACTTTGATCATAGGTATGTAGTAGGAGCTGTAAAAATGTGCCATCTTTGTCTGGTCTACGTCGTAAAAATGCCCTGCGTTGTGTTAAGAACAAATATGCGTAAACACAAGTAACGTGTGACTCTTCTATGATTTTATACCTTCAATTGCGTACATACTGTGTGAACCAACGTTCCTTAGCCCTCAATATTTGTCCCTTTAACTCCAATCTTATTTACGTGATTTCTTGTGTTACTTACACTTACCAATCTTCGCCTTGAAACATATTCTTATTTATTTTCGTAAGTGGATGTGTCCTGTATATTTTATTGGACAAGCAGCCATTTTTGGCGATTGCGAGACGTTCTGTACTCCTGCTTGTGGCCCTCGATTCTTGTTACCCGGTGGATGTGTCCTATGAATTTTATTGAATGCTGGGCCATTTCTGGTCGTAGCAGGGCTTTCTGTACACTTGCCAGTGGTCTTCGAGTGTTATTACCCAGTGAGTTTGTCTTTGGTTACGCTTTTTTCGCAGCTCAGGTCGTGGTTTCCCAGTTGCTTCAAATGGTTCAAATGACTCTGAGCACTATGGGACTTAACATCTGAGGTCATCAGTCCCCTAGAACTTAGAACTACTTAAACCTAACTAACCTAAGGACATCACACGCATCCATGCCCGAGGCAGGATTCGAACCTGCGACCGTAGCGGTCGCGCAGTTCCAGACTTAAGCGCCTAGAACCGTTCGGCCACACCAGTAACTTCATTTAACTTACAATGTAGCTGTATAGCTGATTCCGGACTCATAAATTTGTACCGAGGAAACTTTTTTTCCTCCCCAGATGCCTGATGATGATCCTATAACAGTGAAACGCGTCATAAATTAAATAAATAAATAACCGTTTTGCTACCGAGACTGCCTACTCTTTCTTGAATTACAAAAGAAGAAATTGAAAAAAGGAAAAGCAGCCAAACTGCATAATTGTTAAACAATGTATTCGTATGTCACCAGAAAATTGAGGATCCGTTACATGACGATCAGTTTGACTTTAGGAAAAAGGTGACAGTACCTGAGGGGCAATTCTGACGCTGCGGTAGAAAATGGAAGCAAGACTAAAGAAAAATCGAGTCACATTCATAGGATCTGACGACATTGAAAAAGCGTTCGACAGCGTCAGTGGTGGCAGATGTTCGAAATTCTGAGGAAAATAGGAGTAAGCTATGGTGAGAGACGGGTAATATACAACATGTACGAGAACCAAGAGGAAATAAGAGGAGTGAAAGACCAAGAACGAAGTGCTCGGATTAAAAATGGAGTAAGTGAGGGATGTAGAAGCAATGATGAAAATGGAAAGAAAAGGTTCCGGAGTGGAACTAAAATTCAAAATGGTTCAAATGGCTCTGAGCACTATGGGACTCAACTGCTGAGGTCATTAGTCCCCTAGAACTTAGAACTAGTTAAACCTAACTAACCTAAGGACATCACACACATCCATGCCCGAGGCAGGATTCGAACCTGCGACCGTAGCGGTCTTGCGGTTCCAGACTGCAGCGCCTTTAACCGCACGGCCACTTCGGCCGGCAACTAAAATTCAACGTGAAAGGATATCAATGACACGATTTGCTGACATTGCTATCCTCAGTGAAAGTGAAGAAGAATTACATGATCTGCTAAATGGAATGAACAGTTTAATGAGTGCAGAATATAGATTGAGTGTAAATCGAAGAAAGACGAAGGTTATGAAAAGTAGCTAAAATGAGAACAGCGAGAAACTTAACATCAGAATTCATGGTCACCAAGTAGATGAAGTTCATGTATTCTGCTACCTAGGCAGCAAAATAACCGACGATGGACAGAGCAAGAAGGACATCAAAAGCACACTACCACTGGTAAAAAGACCATACCTGGCCATGAAAAATCTGCTAGTCATACACAGGCCGTAATTTGAGGAAGAAATTTCAGAGAATGTACGTTTAGAGCTCAGCATTGTACGGTAGTGAAACATGAGATCTAGGAAAGCCGGAACAGAAGATTAGATTAGATTAGATTAGATTAATACTAGTTCCATGGATCATGAATACGATATTTCGTAATGATGTGGAACGAGTCGAATTTTCCAATACATGACATAATTAGGTTAATTTAACAACATACTTAAGTTAATATAACAACTTTATTTTATTGTGTTTTTTGGTTTTCTTTATTTTTTATTTTTATTTTTTTAAATTTTTTTAAAAATATTTTTTGTTTTTTTTTCTTCTTAATTTATATCTAAAAATTCCTCTATGGAGTAGAAGGAGTTGTCATTCAGAAATTCTTTTAATTTCTTCTTAAATACTTGTTGGTTATCTGTCAGACTTTTGATACTATTTGGTAAGTGACCAAGGACTTTAGTGCCAGAGAATCGAAATGTTTGAGATGTGGTGCTACAGACGAATGTTGAAAATTAGGTGGACTGATAGCGAACGGAATGAGGGAGTTGTCTGTAGATTCGGACAGGAAAAGAGTATGTAGAAAACACTGTCTAGAAGAAGGGAGAGGATGATAGGACATCTGGTAAGACATTACGTAATAACTTCCATGGTACTCGAAGGAGCTGTAGAGGGTAATAACTGTGGGGGAAGATAGACTGGAACACATCCAGTAAATAATACAGGCCAAAGATGAAAAAACTTTTTGCTGAAAATGCCTTATTCTTATTTTTTAGGGAGGGAAATCCAAATATGATACTTAAAAAACTATATCACCCTACATTTCTGCACATTTTACAGTTACATTTATTAAATTAAGCGACTTTTTAAAGAATTTCGCAGCTTTTATATGGTAAAATAATTTAAAAAGGAGGTGTAATGAATGTAGATGGCATTGGTAGTACTGCTGAAAAACATTTGCTGGCAAAAAAGGTCTATTCTATTTTTGTGTAAACAAATGTTGTTCTGTTTACTGTCAACCTAGCCTCACCTTCCCGTTTCCTGTACATGTGCTCAGTACAACGCCTAATCGTGGTTGTAAAAACTCTGCTGACAGTTTTTGTTATACTTGGGGTGAATATGTGATTAAAAACACCAAAGAAAATTACAGACTTTGTGAAAAAGGTTTATCTTCATACTTTGGATCTAAATTTGATGATCAAGATAAATCTTGGGCACCGCAAAAGGTATGTTATGAGTGCGTTGAAGATCTGAGAAAATGGTCCAAAAAGGAGAAAAAGCCTTTAGATTTGCTGTTCCTATGATATGGAGGGAGCCAAGAAATCATTCCGATGATTGCTACTTTTGCAGTTGATATTACTGGTCATAATTCGAAAAACCTTCCGTCCGCCAGCCGACCAGTAGGGCATGGTGTAGATTTACCGGTTCCTGAACCACCAGATGATTTAAATTCTATTCCAACAGAAGTATTTTCTGATGTACAATCTGATTTAGATGAAGAAGATGATGGCGAATTCCATTGTAATACAAAAGGTCTAGAGCCCAAATTGTTTACTCAGATCGAGCTTAACGATTTGGTTAGGGATCTGGGCTTAACGAAAGAAAAAGCTGAATTGCTTGACTCTAGATTAAAAGAGAAGAATATGACGGGGAACCACTGTTGGTTACTTCACCGAGAAGTTCAGCAAGCGACTCATCGTGGAAAAAGATACAGAAGAAGCTTCAGAGAAAAAAGAGAAAGAAAATACAAACCAATTCCAGCTGACAAGTGAAATCTCTATTAACACATATCATTGTTTTAAGTAGCTTACTGTAAATACAAACCATGGCTACGTTGTAACAAAGCATTTCATTAATTTCCTCGTTTACCTTATAGCATAGGATTTTTATACTATATAATAAAAAGCATATTGCTCGAAAACTATGCGTGATACCAAAAAACTGAGACTAGATTTGGATTCAGCTCATAAAAATCTATAAAGATCAGCTATCAAAGTAAAAAAAAATATTTTTTTTAAATTTTTCGTTGACCTGTGATAATTGAGAATGAAGAGCATCAAAAACCATAGAAACAGTCGGAAAAAAGAGAAGAAGAAGGCGTACCTCAGGGACGAAATGAGCTGCAGAAGGAAAGTATTGTAGTCACTGTCAGAGGAAATACTGACGTATTTTACCGAGCGAGGTGGAGCAGTGGTTAGACACTGGACTCGCATTCGGGAGGACGACGGTTCAATCCCGTGTCCGGCCATCCTGATTTAGGTTTTCCGTGATTTCCCTAAATTGCTCCAGGCAAATGCCGGGATGGTTCCTTTGAGAGGGTACGGCCGACTTCCCTCCTCATCCTTCCCTAATCCGATGAGACCGATGACCTCGCTGTCTGGTCTCCTTCCCCAAACAACCCAACCCAACAACAACAACTGACGTATTTGCTGCTTAGCGCTCATCGTGCTGAAGAGGTGCTGCCTCCTAAGGCAGAGCAGCACAAATTTCCGTGCAAAGTAATTGACGCACTGCAGGCCGCTCGCACGATGAGGCGACGTTTGGACACGAGAACATGCATGCCTACATGTGTTCTCTCTGTTAACTTTTGTGCATGCCCTTTTGTTCCCGTGCGTCAGTGATTGAGCACGAAGAAAAAGACACATCGCGTGGATATACACTCCTGGAAATGGAAAAAAAGAACACATTGACACCGGTGTGTCAGACCCACCATACTTGCTCCGGACACTACGAGAGGGCTGTACAAGCAATGATCACACGCACGGCACAGCGGACACACCAGGAACCGCGGTGTTGGCCGTCGAATGGCGCTAGCTGCGCAGCATTTGT
Source organism: Schistocerca nitens (assembly GCF_023898315.1). NCBI lineage: Eukaryota > Metazoa > Arthropoda > Insecta > Orthoptera > Acrididae > Schistocerca > Schistocerca nitens. The sequence goes on along the minus strand of NC_064623.1, from coordinate 85,704,013 downwards.
GCACCGCCGCCGTCAGTGTCAGCCAGTTTGCCGTGGCATACGGAGCTCCATCGCAGTCTTTAACACTGGTAGCATGCCGCGACAGCGTGGACGTGAACCGTATGTGCAGTTGACGGACTTTGAGCGAGGGCGTATAGTGGGCATGCGGGAGGCCGGGTGGACGTACCGCCGAATTGCTCAACACGTGGGGCGGGAGGTCTCCACAGTACATCGATGTTGTCGCCAGTGGTCGGCGGAAGGTGCACGTGCCCGTCGACCTGGGACCGGACCGCAGCGACGCACGGATGCACGCCAAGACCGTAGGATCCTACGCAGTGCCGTAGGGGACCGCACCGCCACTTCCCAGCAAATTAGGGACACTGTTGCTCCTGGGGTATCGGCGAGGACCATTCGCAACCGTCTCCATGAAGCTGGGCTACGGTCCCGCACACCGTTAGGCCGTCTTCCGCTCACGCCCCAACATCGTGCAGCCCGCCTCCAGTGGTGTCGCGACAGGCGTGAATGGAGGGACGAATGGAGACGTGTCGTCTTCAGCGATGAGAGTCGCTTCTGCCTTGGTGCCAATGATGGTCGTATGCGTGTTTGGCGCCGTGCAGGTGAGCGCCACAATCAGGACTGCATACGACCGAGGCACACAGGGCCAACACCCGGCATCATGGTGTGGGGAGCGATCTCCTACACTGGCCGTACACCACTGGTGATCGTCGAGGGGACACTGAATAGTGCACGGTACATCCAAACCGTCATCGAACCCATCGTTCTACCATTCCTAGACCGGCAAGGGAACTTGCTGTTCCAGCAGGACAATGCACGTCCGCATGTATCCCGTGCCACCCAACGTGCTCTAGAAGGTGTAAGTCAACTACCCTGGCCAGCAAGATCTCCGGATCTGTCCCCCATTGAGCATGTTTGGGACTGGATGAAGCGTCGTCTCACGCGGTCTGCACGTCCGGCACGAACGCTGGTCCAACTGAGGCGCCAGGTGGAAATGGCATGGCAAGCCGTTCCACAGGACTACATCCAGCATCTCTACGATCGTCTCCATGGGAGAATAGCAGCCTGCATTGCTGCGAAAGGTGGATATACACTGTACTAGTGCCGACATTGTGCATGCTCTGTTGCCTGTGTCTATGTGCCTGTGGTTCTGTCAGTGTGATCATGTGATGTATCTGACCCCAGGAATGTGTCAATGAAGTTTCCCCTTCCTGGGACAATGAATTCACGGTGTTCTTATTTCAATTTCCAGGAGTGTACCTTTACGCTGCCAAGTGCTTCCTGTTTCACTACGACATCTAGGTTAGCGGAGAGCATAAGGTGCGCAATGGTATTCGATACTTACGGTGTGAATAAAATGGTCTCCAAAAAGCAGCTGCTATGTTCTTATTTACCTCGCGTAATGAGACTGATAGGCAACCTCAGATGTGCATGAACGTATCTCTGACACGCTTCCATGAAATATGGATACTGCTGTGCATCGTTTCAGTCACAACAAGCTTTCGGTAACAATCACGATCCGCGGGAGTTACAAGAACTGCGGAGCGCGTTGAGAATCTTGGCAGTGGTAATGCCTTTAGCGCGTGCCTTGCACCTGTTTTGTTTTGACATTATAGCAAAAGCAGGTCAGCTTTCAGATGCAAATTTTTATATCTTCAGATATGCATTTCGCGGTTTCATAACGTAATAATCTGGTTGGGACTTTTTGAAAGCCCGAAATTAGTCATTTGAAGAACTAAAAGTTTGCATCTGGAAGCTAAATTATTTTCTTTGTATAATCCGGAACGTCTATTCCTCGACGCACCTCTATCTGCATTATTGAGGTTCCCAAGTATCCGGTGGCCGATAGCCTTACATAAAGGGAGGATGTAATAAAATTTTTAAAAAACGTATTAAAAATGAAAATAAAAAAGTAAAAATGAGTCTTCTTTTCAGACACCTCCAACGGAGAATAACTGGAAACAGTGCGTCATTTCTGAAAGATAGACTCCATTTCGCTGCATTTAGTGTTGGCGCCTTTAGTTAGAAGTCCAAAATGATGTACTGAGCAAATGGCTCAGAGACTAACAGCAACAAGCTTTCCAAACAACATTGTGAATATTTTGTTTGAAAACGGTAGCCTTTCAGTGTACAAAATTGCTAATAATGGGGAAATGTTATCACACAATACCTGATCAGCTTTTTCTTGTCGTCAGTCTGGAATTTTTTGCGTCCGTAGGAACTTTTAAGGTGAACTTAGGGATTTTTCACATATCGTGTAGGGACATGGTAGAAAATGAGTTGGCAACACTGCGTGACAATGTAAACGGCGCTCCCACCAACGCCGTACCGCGATCGCCGTGTTTTTGCGGCCGATTTTTTCCAACTCCACGGCAGCGGCGCGGTAAGATTGTTCTGTTGTCACGCAGCGGCAAACTCATGGAATCAATGCGCAACTATCGTGTGTGTTGAATGATCTCTCCAATCCCAAATAGATGGACACAGGGCGGAGTACCGAGCGAGGTGGCGCAGTGGTTAGCACACTGGACTCGCATTCGGGAGGACGACGGTTCAATCCCGTCTCCGGCCATCCTGATTTAGGTTTTCCGTGATTTCCCTAAATCGTTTCAGGCGAATGCCGGGATGGTTCCTTTGAAAGGGCACGGCCGATTTCCTTCCCAATCCTTCCCCAACCCGAGCTTGCGCTCCGTCTCTAATGACCTCGTTGTCGACGGGACGTTAAACACTAACCACCACCACCACCACAGGGCGGAAAAATACATCCCGGAAGAAAATAGGAGCAGAAATACGTGCCTATGTCTGGTTTTATATAACTGAAATACAACCAGCTGAGCAAAAGGTCATTGTATGAGAGGAGTGACTAAAGCTGTAAGATTTCCTTTCCATATGCCCAAAATCAATATAGTACACTGAGAGTCTACAAGAGGCAAAAAAGCTATGGAGAATATCTTTGTGTAATTAAAGAGTAGAGATCAATTGTTTGAAGGAGCCCGAATAAGTAATGTGTTTCCAATCCAAGGCTACTAAAAAGTTAGAAAAAAATTCCACATTTCATCCTTAGCGGTGTTCCTCCGTATTTCTTCTGACGAAGTAAGCATCGTATTGTCTGTAATTATCTTGCATTTTCCCCGTACGATCTTGCGAACTGCACTGTTCCCCGTGCGGTAACTAAATTAAATAGTGTTTGGCGGATCTGCAGTGACCAAATATCTGAAAAAAAGGTAGACGATAGGTGTGCAACTAAAGAAGATTTCACAGTTGGTCTTAGAGGGCAATGAATCAGTATCGCGCGAAACAGAAGAAAACACTCGACGCTGTACAATAGAAGCCAATAATGATGATGCTGATTTCATATATTTAATTACCAATAAACTGTCAAAGCATCTGTTAATTATTTAAAGCTGACTGCCGAACAGTTCTACTGCCGCCAACATAAACTGCTCGTAAGGACCACGAAGTTAACATGCGAGAAATTAGGGCTCATACGCAGACGCTTTTCCGTCGCTCTATTTGCGAGTGGAGCAGGAAAGGAAATGACAAGTATTGGTATCGGGTACCCTCCGCCACGCACCGTACGGTGCTTTGCGGACTATCTGTGTAGATGTAGATGTAGATATACAGCAAATTGCCAGCTATTCTGTTACTGTGAGGACATTTCTACAGCGTGTGCTTCGCTTTTTCAGAAGAACTTCCAACTTGTTCAATAGTAAATTGAATAAATTTTCTGACACTCTGAAATATTCACAGAACTTTGCTTCATCGTCATTCAGATCACTGCACAATTGGCAAATTCCCCTTCCCACGCCTGATGATTCCTCATGAGGTTTTCACTTGCTTTTCCTCTTCTCAGTCCAAAATCACAACGACCAGTATGAGATCGTAGTCCGAGAACCTGGCCATCATAGCCACTCAAGCCCACTGCCACACACCGGAAGACGCACTGACCACTCTGAAGAGACATCACTGTGGCATCACGAGCCGGTCGAGACACTGTTGAGTCACTGATGTGTGTGAAGCGGTCTCAATACGACCAATCAAAGGCCTTAGACAAGGTCGCAGTATAGCACCTACTCGGAGTAAATATTGACCATCGAATTTCGAAAAGAAAACATAAAAAAAGTGTGGGAAAAGGGCCTAGACATACATGCGAATTACCAATCGAGTTTGCTATTCGCGGATGATCAAATAATATTGCATTATTTGAATAAAACAAGAATTTTTTATTGGAGAACACGACCAGTTTCGCAATATAAATTTGCATCTTCAGTTGCTTCACTGTATACAAAGGAATAAAAGAACTTGTAAGAAATTTAGTCATGCCTTAAAACTGACAAATAAAAGCGATAAGGTCTGTTTCTACTTACGGTAAAAGAAAAGGTTCTATTCGAACCCGTAAAGCTATTCCCAACATTTATATGCAGGTACTTAAAACTTCTGACTTACGAATGCGCGAGCGTCTATGACAAAATGTATTGTGGGCTAAGGCCATCCCCAACCTAAAAAAGAACCCAGCAAAAACGTGAAAGTAAGAACATAGTAGCTATTAAAATAATTTATAATGAAAAATAATCAGAATACTTAGCGGAAACGCCGCGATTGTAACATTAAAACAGAAAAAAAGTTGTCAATAGTGTCATACTTCACCTCCATTGTAGACAGCTTGGGGAGGAAGCGTTACTGTCGACAGCGCCAGTAACCGCTATCTGAAGCGCATGCGCAGTGTCACAAATAGTAAGTAACCAAGTACCTTGTAAATAGTCTTCACGGGTGTGCCGCCGGATGACGTGCAAATCCCGCAATATTTCTTCGGGGCAACTGTCCGACATCATCAGGTAGTGCACGTGCTCCATATACAGCGGCGTGGACATGCGGATCTTGTCAGTTGTACCTAGCCACCAGCGAGGTTCAACCACCTGATGATGTCGGACAGTTGCTCCGAAGAAATATTGTGGGGTTTGCACAACGTCATCCGGCGGCACACCCGTGAAGACTATTTACGACATATCCGCCGGGAAAGCCTGAAGAGTCACAACCAGGTACCCTGATTGAAATGTTGGGGGCCGGCTGCACATTTTAAATTGCCAAACTGCAATAATCAAAAGTAATAAACTCTGATCATGAGTGGCATAAGTCAGAATTACTGTTGCAATTAATTTCAAAAGAATTCCTGATACTCATAAATTTAGACAACATTGCCTATGCAGTGCAGCGATCTGTTGCTATATTTAGGTTAAAATCAACGATCGAGATGGCAAATAATATTTATTTATTTACCGGTTTCGGCTTGTGTAAAATCCACTATCAGGTAAGGATGGGGATGGAAATCGGCAGTGCCCTTTCAAAGGAACCCTCCTGGCATTTGCCTGAAGTGATTTAGGGAGATCATGGGGAACCTAAATCAGAATGGCCGGACTCGGGTTTGAACCCTGGTCCTCCCGAATGCGAGTCCAGTGTACTAATCACTACGCCACCTCGCTCAGTGCCGTATTATGCTAACAGTTGGAAGTTCGTCAAAAAATTTAATGCCAGAAAGCTACTTGTGACGTACAACGTTAATTGGTATAATGAAGTCTGCCAACAAAAATGATGCAAATGGCTCTAAGCACTATGGGACATACCATCTGAGGTCACCAGTTGCCTAGACTTGGAACTACTTAAACCTAACTAACCTAAGGACAGCACACACATCCATGCCCGAGGCAGGATTTTAACCTGCGACTGTAGCAGCAGCGCGGTTCCAGACTGAAGCGTCTAGAACCGCTCCTCCACAGCGGCCGGCCTCTGCTTACAAAACATATTTTGAAAAGTTTAGTAGTGTGTTTTGTTTGCTCGTTATTGTATTCTATCATAAAACCACTACGATATGCGTGAACGTATCCCCATAGTGGTGTAAAACCGCTCCATATCCAGGACACATCTAAGCACTCGATTTGAACCTATATAAAATTATTTTACTTTCTTAAAGGTAATGTTGAGTTAGAAATATACTTACCAAGCTATACTTTAATAAGTAATAACCATGTTATAAGACTACACAATTTTAAATGTGATAAATCTAACAAAAAAAAATTAAAAATCCCGAAAAAAATCCACGTAAATGTACCATGGTCTCCCGTACATCATGAAGAAAATCTTAGAAGCATACAATAACAATGAATTCTCTTAAAAGGAAATAGCTCTCTATAGGAAGGAAAAAAGCTATTGAGGCATTTTCAGAGTATAAATAACGAAGAGCTATAATCTCAGAACATGCAACAAGGCAGAGGACAACAAGAGCTAAAGAAGCATTGAATAAGCTGAATCTCACACTTTGGTCAGATAAATTGAGAGAAAGAGAAGAAGTTATATGATTCATTGATACTACACGTTTATTTACTTGTAGCGGAATCCTCGGAAATGACAAAACAAGGAAGAAGAAGAGTTGAGGCCGTGAAAACGAATTTTTCAAAGGAAGCTGTAAAGATTAAAACTGTGTGCCGGGCCGAGACTCGAACTCGGGACCTTTGGCTTTCGCGGGCAAGTGTGAGCTACCCAAGCACGACTCACGCCCCGTCCTCACAACTTTAGTTCTGCCAGTACCTCGTCTCCTACCTTACAGACTTTACAGAAGCTCTCCTGCACACAGTTTGAAAGGTGGCTACACTGAGCCACAGCGCCAGAGATCGCTAGAGAGCATTGTTTCGCCGCCTCCACTGGCAGTGATTATTGAGATGTCGTAGCGGGCAGTGCTTGTCCAGGACTCGTGGTAGTCAGTTCGTGTTCAGATGTGCTAGTAGAGAGTGCTTGCTGAGATGTGATACTGAAAAGTTCTTGTTGAGATGTGGTAATAGCGAGTCGGTGTGGAGATATATTGTAATGATTAGAGTGATTTTGGTCAATATATGAAGGTAACGAAACTTGATTTATTTTTCATTATTTCCATGTTTTAAATAATGCGTCATTACAGGTTCAGTCAACAAAGCGTCTGGCTTGTGTTCTTGTATTAGAGTGTAATTCTGGTTTTCTTGAGTAATTATGGTATTTTTATTTTCTTTAATTAATTCAGTATAAATGATATTTAAAATTTCTTGTGTTATTGAAGAAGAACCGTGCCAGATGCGTACGTTGAGTCATACTTCCACACACAGAACAGTTACACTTGTGCTTTGGTTCCGTAGGTTTTTATAGTTGCTGGGGACTTAATTAATTAATTGTGTTAATGAAAATTTCCATTTCATTCTTTGTTGTTGTTCTATGCAGTCAGATTGCGTAATAATACTAGTCAGGGCCAACCGTTTACGAGACATAGCGTAATCGGACATACAGTCATTAAAAATTAAAATTATTTTCATTTCATTTAATTAAGCCCCCATGCAAGTTTTAATCTGCCAGGAAGTTTCATATCAGCGCACACTCCGCTGCAGAGTGAAAATCCCATTCTGGAAACATCCCCCAGGCTGTGGGTAAGCCATATCTCCGCAATATCTTTTCTTCCAGGAGTGCTAGTTCTGCAAGGTTCGCAGGAGAGCTTCTGTAAAGTTTGGAAGTTAAGAGACGAGGTACTGGCAGAACTAAAGCTATGAGGAGGGGACGTGAGTCGTGCTTGGGTAGCTCAGTTGTTAGAACACTTGCCCGCGAAAAGCAAAGGTCCCGAGTTCGAGTCTCAGTCCGGCACACAGTTTTAATCTGCCAGGAAGTTTCATATCAGCGCACACTCCGCTGCAGAGTGAAAATCTCATTCTGGAATGTGTACAGTTTCGAGGAGAGAGAAGTTCCCAAATTAAGCAATCAGGAAGCGAAGGAAATCTCTCACGTACGGCGTTCAAAATGGTAGGGCAAGGTGATGAGTCTAGGGGACGAACTGTGGGCGAAAAAGGTACCGCGTTGGCAACCTCCATACAAGGGAAAATTAAGATACTCTGCAGAATGGAAAAATCAGCTGGAGGAGGATATGTGAAGAAGAAATTTTATTTACATACAGATCGAGAGGCTTGGAACGAGGAACGGCCTCAAGAGCTTTAAGTAACGAGTAGAAACAAAATAAAATAAAAAATATGCCGATTCTCGGGAGCCGTTGAACATAAAACGCAATTCAAGATTTGGAACAAAATGATAAGTAGCTGACATGAAGCGTTTGTAAATAATGTAGAAGTGGAAGCGTTAGGCTGACTTCAATGAAAAGCTAAAAGTAAGTCAAAAACTAGCGGTAGGCTGAAGACTTTTGCTGAAAGCTGTTGACAAAATGCAGCTCGGAAACAAAATTCAATCTAATATCCCAGCGGGAATGGCAGCTGGTCACGTCTCCGTTAGGACCAATGCTCGTGCAGCACCGAATCACTATTGCCGCTTTTTCCGAAGACTTCAATGAAAGAATTCAGTAAAAGAAAAAAAATTGGGAATTTAAACAGGGACTACTTATTCTGTGTAGAATTACAGTTAATCCTGGTAGGAGTTACCAGTTTATTATTCACAAGCCAGCTGCTACATTTTTCCTGAAACAAGCCGCTAGAATACAAGGAGATGCTTTGAAGCAAGGAGAGGAAATACTGTGGAAAATAGTTGTTTGAATGTAATATCAAAAATCAATTAAGAAGGTCCGCCTTTCGCATATTACGCTTCAAGTCAACTATGTACGAGGGCAGTTCAATAAGTAATGCAACACATTTTTTTTTCTGAAACAGGGGTTGTTTTATTCAGCATTGAAATACACCAGGTTATTCCCCAATCTTTTAGCTACACAACACTATTTTTCAACGTAATCTCCATTCAATGCTACGGCCTTACGCCACCTTGAAATGAGGGCCTGTATGCCTGCACGGTACCATTCCACTGGTCGATGTCGGAGCCAACGTCGTACTGCATCAATAACTTCTTCATCATCCGCGTAGTGCCTCCCACGGATTGCGTCCTTCATTGGGCCAAACATATGGAAATCCGACGGTGCGAGATCGGGGCTGTAGGTTGCATGAGGAAGAACAGTCCACTGAAGTTTTGTGAGCTCCTCTCGGGTGCAAAGACTTGTGTGAGGTCTTGCGTTGTCATGAAGAAGGAGAAGTTCGTTCAGATTTTTGTGCCTACGAACACGCTGAAGTCGTTTCTTCAATTTCTGAAGAGTAGCACAATACACTTCAGAGTTGATCGTTTGACCATGGGGAAGGACATCGAACAGAATAACCCCTTCAGTGTCCCAGAAGACTGTAACAATGACTTTACCGGCTGAGGGTATGGCTTTAAACTTTTTCTTGGTAGGGGAGTGGGTGTGGCGCCACTCCATTGATTGCCGTTTTGTTTCAGGTTCGAAGTGATGAACCCATGTTTCATCGCCTGTAACAATCTTTGACAAGAAATTGTCACCCTCAGCCACATGACGAGCAAGCAATTCCGCACAGATGGTTCTCCTTTGCTCTTTATGGTGTTCGGTTAGACGAGGGACCCAGCGGGAACAAACCTTTGAATATCCCAACTGGTGAACAATTGTGACAGCACTACCAACAGAGATGTCAAGTTGAGCACTGAGTTGTTTGATGGTGATCCGTCGATCATCTCGAACGAGTGTGTTCGCACGCTCCGCCATTGCAGGAGTCACAGCTGTGCACGGCCGGCCCGCACGCGGGAGATCAGACAGTCTTGCTTGACCTTGCGGCGATGATGACACACGCTTTGCCCAACGACTCACCGTGCTTTTGTCCACTGCCAGATCACCGTAGACATTCTGCAAGCGCCTATGAATATCTGAGATGCCCTGGTTTTCCGCCAAAAGAAACTCGATCACTGCCCGTTGTTTGCAACGCACATCCGTTACAGACGCCATTTTAACAGCTCCGTACAGCGCTGCCACCTGTCGGAAGTCAATGAAACTATACGAGACGAAGTGGGAATGTTTGAAAATATTCCACAAGAAATTTCCGGTTTTTTCAACCAAAATTGGCCGAGAAAAAAAAATGTGTTGCATTACTTATTGAACTGCCCTCGTATAATGATAGTAGGGGTTGCAATCTCATGTGGTATTGATATAACAATAAATGCTGATTTAGTTGAACATGGTGAATTTTAGTAGGACGACAAGTTGTCAGACACCAGAAGAAGGAACTGCATGAAAGAAAGGAAATTCGAAAATTAAGAACAGGAGAACAATTATCCTGTTTTATCTTGCTCTGTTGTATAGCTGTAAAAAGGATATTTGTTGTAATTGTGGGAGAGGTGTGCAAAAAAATTATGAGTGGTAAATTTCAGTAAGCTTGATGTTTCTTGTTCAATTACAACTGATAACATCTCTTTTTTATTAATTTTCGTTTACATTCTATACTTATTATCAAACGAAAATATTTCATAATTGACGGCGTCGTTGGAAACCGTGATCTGTGTTGTTATAATAAATAAACAAACACTGCCTGGCTCACTTCTTTTACTAGCGACTACAGGTTTCAAGTGTGATATTACGAAAATTACCATCAAAGGGTGCAAAATTAACAACAAAATATTACGAGAACCTACACATACCTGGCGCCGCAAAATATAATTTGTCAACTAACTTAAGATACAAAGGATGTGGATAGGGTAAGAAATGTTGCATAGTCACGTCACGAGTGTACATGTCATATGCTCCTATACTGAAGCATCGTCAAAGAGATTCCTGCATCATAAAAAAACTGAAATAAATAATAAAATAAAGGACTGAAAGAAATGAGCACGAAATAGATTTCCGTATGACGCGTCATACAACAAAAGACAAAACCAGGTGTAAAAAAACAATCTCACAGTAAGTCGACATCGTACGTTTTCGTTCTCATTTGTATACTTTAAAAGACAGTGCAAAATTAAGAAACGTATCTGATTAGCATAGTTTGAGTCTTTCATCCGCTAAAATACAGTTTTAAGAACTGACCCTAATTTTAATGAATGTTGTTGTTGTTGTGGTCTTCAGTCCTGAGACTGGTTTGATGCAACTCTCCATGCTACTCTAGCCTGTGCAAGCTTCTTCATCTCTCCGTACCTACTGCAACCTACATCCTTCTGAATCTGTTTAGTGTATTCATCCCTTGGTCTCCCTCTACGATTTTTACCCTCCACGCTGCCCTCCAATACTAAATTGGTTATCCCTTGATGCCTCACATGTCCTACCAACCGATCCCTTCTTCTGGTCAAGTTGTGCCACAAACTTCTCCTCAATCCTATTCAATACTTCAATTTTAATGAATAAGGATATAAAAATTACTTTTGTTTTTGCATAAGGGGCAGTCAAATGAAAACGAGAGAGATGGAAGAAATGTAAGAGAACTAGTTATTATTTCAAAAGTAACCGTCATAACTGTTAACACATTTGTCCCACTGTGAGACAAGGCGGTCAATGCCGTCATGGAGAAATGTTTGCGGTGACACACGGAATTGTGATTGAATCCAGGCGTGCGCCACTTCCTTCGAAGCTAATCAACGGACGCGAATGTCTTTCTTCAGCTTCCCAAAAAAATTAGAAATCGCATGGGAAGAGATCGAGACTGCAACGAGCAGCCGCCCCTTACAGCCAACGAAAGAGGTCAGTATGACTTTCCCAGAGCTGGCGTGCTTGCAGTTACGGTGATTACTTTTGAAATAACAAACAGTTAACTTACTTTTTTTTCCATCTGTCTCGGTTTCATTTTACTGCTCCTTACAGTAACATATACCTGTTAAATACCTATCTATTTTGCCTATATGGTTTATCCCTTTGAATTTCAAGAAAATGGTTAATATTCTTCGAATATCGTGGCGCATTAGACGATCAGAAATATAGTAAAATAAATCTTTCATTAAGAGTTTCATGGAGAAATCACTAGTACGATGGAATGGGTCCGGTGTTATTTCAGCTTGATTTTCCTCTGACTTACTAAAACATATTTGATACTGTGAGGAACAATAGTGATTAAAAGCTTGTTCTTATTTCACTTTGATTTGGTAGAAGCTCTAGCAAAATGTTATGCAATTTACACCTCTCATTTTATGGAATAAATGCAATAATCACAGCAATTTATAACATTTGTAATACACAGAACATGGTGCAGACAACTTCACTTTTTCCGAATTTCAAGAAATTTTCTCCCTTTGCAAGAGAGAAGTACTGGTTGTATGCTATGTTCAAGGGTTACCCAGAAAGTAATGCACCGCAATTTTTTCTTCAATAGTTCTTTATTGAACATAATGAGAGTCACACACACTAAAGAGTAATGTTTTTTCTACACACCCTATTTTTCCACGTAATCTCCATCCCGTTCTATGGCCTTCAAAAATGGTTCAAATGGCTCTGAGCACTATGCGACTTAACTTCTGAGGTCATCAGTCGCCTAGAACTTAGAACTAATTAAACCTAACTAACCTAAGGACATCACACACATCCATGCCCGAGGCAGGATTCGAACCTGTGACCGTAGCGGTCAGTCGGTTCGAGACTGCAGCGCCTAGAAGCTCACGGCCACTCCGGCCAGCTACACTTTGCACAAGCGTTTGTGAGTATTCCCCACAGTTTCCTTCTCTGCAGTGAGAAATCCAAAGACTTCTAACGTACATCACCTACAGACGCCATTTTGAAACTGTGCTGCAGCTACGCCCTCTGTCGGAAGTGACGACGGTGTATTTTGCCTACTCGTCAAGCATGGGGTGCCTGGGAAACATGCTTTCTCGGATCGCTAGACAAAAATTCAAGCAAATCTTATAAATGAAGCTGTGAGGACGGGGCGTGAGTCGTGCTTGGGTAGCTCAGTTGGTAGAGCACTTGCCCGCGAAAGGCAAAGATCCCGAGTTTGAGTCTCGGTCCCGCACACAATTTGCCAGGAAGTTTCATATCGGCGCACACTCCGCTGTAGAGTGAAAATTTCATTCTAGAAACATCCCACAGGCTGTGGCTAAGCCATGTCTCCGCAATATACACTCCTGGAAATGGAAAAAAGAACACATTGACACCGGTGTGTCAGACCCACCATACTTGCTCCGGACACTGCGAGAGGGCTGTACAAGCAATGATCACACGCACGGCACAGCGTACACACCAGGAACCGCGGTGTTGGCCGTCGAATGGCGCTAGCTGCGCAGCATTTGTGCACCGCCGCCGTCAGTGTCAGCCAGTTTGCCGTGGCATACGGAGCTCCATCGCAGTCTTTAACACTGGTAGCATGCCGCGACAGCGTGGACGTGAACCGTATGTGCAGTTGACGGACTTTGAGCGAGGGCGTATAGTGGGCATGCGGGAGGCCGGGTGGACGTACCGCCGAATTGCTCAACACGTGGGGCGTGAGGTCTCCACAGTACATCGATGTTGTCGCCAGTGGTCGGCGGAAGGTGCACGTGCCCGTCGACCTGGGACCGGACCGCAGCGACGCACGGATGCACGCCAAGACCGTAGGATCCTACGCAGTGCCGTAGGGGACCGCACCGCCACTTCCCAGCAAATTAGGGACACTGTTGCTCCTGGGGTATCGGCGAGGACCATTCGCAACCGTCTCCATGAAGCTGGGCTACGGTCCCGCACACCGTTAGGCCGTCTTCCGCTCACGCCCCAACATCGTGCAGCCCGCCTCCAGTGGTGTCGCGACAGGCGTGAATGGAGGGACGAATGGAGACGTGTCGTCTTCAGCGATGAGAGTCGCTTCTGCCTTGGTGCCAATGATGGTCGTATGCGTGTTTGGCGCCGTGCAGGTGAGCGCCACAATCAGGACTGCATACGACCGAGGCACACAGGGCCAACACCCGGCATCATGGTGTGGGGAGCGATCTCCTACACTGGCCGTACACCACTGGTGATCGTCGAGGGGACACTGAATAGTGCACGGTACATCCAAACCGTCATCGAACCCATCGTTCTACCATTCCTAGACCGGCAAGGGAACTTGCTGTTCCAACAGGACAATGCACGTCCGCATGTATCCCGTGCCACCCAACGTGCTCTAGAAGGTGTAAGTCAACTACCCTGGCCAGCAAGATCTCCGGATCTGTCCCCCATTGAGCATGTTTGGGACTGGATGAAGCGTCGTCTCACGCGGTCTGCACGTCCAGCACGAACGCTGGTCCAACTGAGGCGCCAGGTGGAAATGGCATGGCAAGCCGTTCCACAGGACTACATCCAGCATCTCTACGATCGTCTCCATGGGAGAATAGCAGCCTGCATTGCTGCGAAAGGTGGATATACACTGTACTAGTGCCGACATTGTGCATGCTCTGTTGCCTGTGTCTATGTGCCTGTGGTTCTATCAGTGTGATCATGTGATGTATCTGACCCCAGGAATGTGTCAATAAAGTTTCCCCTTCCTGGGACAATGAATTCACGGTGTTCTTATTTCAATTTCCAGGAGTGTACTTACTTTCAGGAGTGCTAGTTCTGCAAGGTTCGCCAGAGCTTCTGTAAAGTTTGGAAGGTAGGAGACGAGATACTGGCAGAAGTAAAGCTGTGAGGACGGGGCGTGAGTCGTGCTTGGGTAGCTCAGTTGGTAGAGCACTTGCCCGCGAAAGGCAAAGGACCCGAGTTCGAGTCTCGGTCCGGCACACAGTTTTAATCTGCCAGGAAGTTTCTTATTAATGATGTTTATTACAAAAGGAAATGATTACAATACTTAATTTTGAGAATTACAATGTTGTGTCGCAGGCAAAGGGCGACAGACAAGAAATCTCTTCAGGATAGACAGTTCTTAACACGAGGGTCGTTCACTAAGTAATGCCCCACATTTTTTTTCTCAGAAGATATTTATTGTTAAGAGTCAGAACTTGGTGACAATATACACCAACATGTCTTGTCCATGTCATATATTTCTACACAGTTTCCATCACATTCTATGGCCGTACGCCAACGTTGTGGAAGAGCACGTGTTCCCTGCTGGTAAAAGCTCTTCTCCTGTAGGTGTACACATGTTTTCACTGCATGACTGACACTCTTGTCATCTTCGAAGTGTGTTCACCGTAGAGAATAAGTTCCTACAATTCAGATGAAATGGCCTTTCCTTGAATCTTGTGGTCCGCCATGAGCATTCGTGGAACCCACCGCGGGCACCTCTTTGATTATCCGAGAGTCTCGATCATTGCAGACGCACTCCCAATGCTGACCGACAACTGTAGAGCCAATTGTCGAGTTGTGATGCGCAGGTCGGCACGAACAATGGCGTCCGCACGATTCAGCATGTCTGGAGCAGTGGCTGTGACAGGACGTCCCGAGCGTGGCTGACCGTGGAGATCTGTTTCTGCACCTCCTGAGGCTGGAACTTCCGTTGCCCATCGTCCAACTGTACTCCTATCAACTCCAACATCGCCATGCACTGCACACAAACGTTTATGGATGTTCACCACGGTTTCTTTTCCTGCAGACAAGAATTCTATAATAGTACGTTGCTCGTAACGTGACTCGTATCTAGACGCCATTTTGACGCTGTACTACAGTTGATTGATGAAAGGAGGAAGTACAAACATGTTCCGGGAAAATCAGGAATACAGAAATACAAAAATGGTTCAAATGGCTCTGAGCACTATGGGACTCAACATCTTAGGTCATAAGTCCCCTAGAACTTAGAACTACTTAAACCTAACTAACCTAAGGACATCACACACACACCCATGCCCGAGGCAGGATTCGAACCTGCGACCGTAGCAGTCCTGCGGTTCCGGACTGCAGCGCCAGAACCGCTAGACCACCGCGGCCGGCACAGAAATACAAGTCGCTGAGGAATGAAATAAATAGGAAGTGCAGGGAAGCTAAGACGAAATAGCTGCAGGAAAAATGTGAAGACATGGACAAAGACACGATTGTCGGAAGGACAGACTCAGCATACAGGAAAGTCAAAACAACCTTTGGTGACGTTAAAAGCAACGGTGGTAACATTAAGAGTGCAACGGGAATTCCACTGTTAAATGCAGAGGAGAGAGCAGATAGGTGGAAAGAATACATTGAAAGCCTCTATGAGAGTGAAGATTTGTCTGATATAATAGAAGAAGAAACAGGAGTCGATTTAGAAGAGATAGCGGATCCAGTATTAGAATCGGAATTTAAAAGAGCTTTGGAGGACTTACGGTCAAATAAGGCAGAACGGATAGATAACATTCTATCACAATTTCTAAAATCATTGGGGGAAGTGGCAACAAAACGACTATTCACGATGGTGTTTAGAATATATGAGTCTGGCGATATACCATCTGACTTTCGGAAAAGCATCATACACACAATTCCGAAGACGGCAAGAGCTGACAAGTGCGAGAATTATCGCACAATCAGCTTAACAGCTCATGCATCGAAGCTGCTTACAAGAATAATATACAGAAGAATGGAAAAGAAAATTGAGAATGCGCTAGGTGACGATCAGATTGGCTTTAGGAAAAGTAAAGGGACGAGAGAGGCAATTCTGACGTTACGGATAATAATGGAAGCAAGGCTAAAGAAAAATCAAGACACTTTCATAGGATTTGTCGACCTGGAAAAGCGTTCGACAATATAAAATGGTGCAAGCTGTTCGAGATTCTGAAAAAAGTAGGGGTAAGCTATAGGGAGAGACGGCTCATATACAATATGTACAACAACCAAGAGGGAATAATAAGAGTGGACGATCAAGAACGAAGTGCTCGTATTAAGAAGGGTGTAAGACAAGGCTGTAGCCTTTCGCCCCTACTCTTCAATCTGTACATCGAGGAAGCAATGATGAAAATAAAAGAAAGGTTCAGGAGTGGAATTAAAATACAAGGTGAAAGGATATCAATGATACGATTCGCTGATGACATTGCTATCCTGAGTGAATGTGAAGAAGAATTAAATGATCTGCTGAACGGAATGAACAGTCTAATTAGTACACAGTATGGTTTGAGAGTAAATCGGATAAGACGAAGGTAATGAGAAGTAGTAGAAATGAGAACAGCGAGAAACTTAACATCAGGATTGATGGTCACGAAGTCAATGAAGGAATTCTGCTACCTAGGCAGTAAAATAAGCGATGACGGACGGAGCAAGGAGGACATCAAAAGCAGACTCGCTATGGCAAAAAAGGCATTTCTGGCCAAGAGAAGTCTACTAATATCAAATACCGGCCTTAATTTGAGGAAGAAATTTCTGAGGATGTACGTCTGGAGTACAGCATTGTATGGTAGTGAAACATGGACTGTGGGAAAACCGGAACAGAAGAGAATCGAAGCATTTGAGATGTGGTGCTACAGACGAATGTTTAAAATTAGGTGGACTGATAAGGTAAGGAATGAGGAGGTTCTACGCAGAATCGGAGAGGAAAGGAATATGTGGAAAACACTGATAAGGAGAAGGGACAGGATGATAGGACATCTGCTAAGACATGAGGGAATGACTTCCATGGTACTAGAGGGAGCTGTAGAGGGCAAAAACTGTAGAGGGAGACAGAGACTGGAATACGTCAAGCAAATAATTGAGGACGTAGGTTGCAAGTGCTACTCTGAGATGAAGAGGTTAGCACAGGAAAGGAATTCGTGGCGGGCCGCATCAAGCCTGTCAGTAGACTGATGACACCAAAAAAAAAAAAAACAACAAACGTGTGGATAAGAGCGTCCTGGAAAGACAAAGGTCCCGAGTTCGAGTCTCGGTCGGGCACACAGTTTTAATCTGCCAGGAAGTTTCATCGTGATAACGAGTATGCCTACTACATGCAAGAGCGCCACAGATAGCCACTGTCACACCTGAGTGGTACTCAAATCTGGACATTGCGCGCTTCCACTAGCCAGCGACACTGAGGCCCCTTTCAAACTCCATCATGTGCTAACAAATCGGGGGTCTCCCAACATCTGACGCTGTTCACACCCCTTATAGGCAAATTCAGCAGAAGTAAACATGAACACTATTAATGCACTCTGGTGCCCATTTTAACTAGCACCTACAATTAAAACTGTAATCATTTACGTGCCCAGCGATGTTGTAAATGTGTCAGTAGGTCTTCTCAGGTGATCGGGGCTCAGTTCGAAGCGGGACTTATCACTGAGGACAACTCTATTCCAGTCAGTGAGATTCCAGACCGATGACGTGTCTCGAGACGCCCCGTACAGCAGTGGAATACGAACCTGACGGTCGGCCGCCATTATTCCCAATAACCAGGAGTGGTATTTCTTTTCACAGCAGGAACCCTTTGGTTGCCATCCGCGGCACATTTACACCACAGCGGTACACCGACGGTATTCTACGCCCCATTCTGTTGCCCTCCATGGCAAGCCATCCTGCTCTTACAATTCAGCAAGACACTGTCCGTCTGCACACAGCCAGAGTTCCTTCAGTCTGTCCTTGAGCTTGCCAAACCCCACCTTTCCCAGCAAGGTTCGGATCTCTGGCCATTTGAGAACGTTTAGAACATTATGGGCGGGGCCCTCCAACCATTGCCCCAATTGGACAGAAATTGGCACGATATCCTTCAGGAGGACGCCCAACTTCTCTGTCAATAATTGCCAAGTCAAGTACTGCATGCAAGAGCGCCAGAGGTAGACTAGCGCATTATTCGCTTCCTCCGTTTGCAAAGCTCTTCCTGTTGAAGGAATCATAAAATTTTTCTGAACTGAAATCATTTGCAGGCCGCAGTGGCCGAGCGGTTCTAGGCGCTTCAGTCCGGAACCGCGCTACTGCTACGGTCGCAGGTTCGAATCCTGCCTCGGGCATGGATGTGTGTGATGTCCTTAGGTTAGTTAGGTTTAAGTAGTTCTAAGTTCTAGGGGACTGATGACCTAAGATGTTAAGTCCCATAGTGCTCAGAGCCATTTTTGAACCATTTTTTTGAAATCATTTGTTTGTCTGTGCTTGTACGTCACTTCTACCGATTTTTGTCCCATTCGTATAATTCCTTCGTGGTGCATCGGTTTTTTTGTTTCGTTGAATGTATAGGAAGTTCTATTTTATGGGAGATATACCAACACTAGTTTTGGTGCATCTTCACTGACCGCTTTAGTTAAAGTGGATTACTGATTCCAGTTTTGTCAAACAATACACACTCATTAGGGACAGTGACCATCGCTAATGAACGTATACCTTCACTGCCAAGTGGTAAGGAATATGAACCATGTTTGCAGTAACAAAACATAGACATACACCACTGGGCATTAAAATTGCTACACCAAGAAGAAATAAAGATGATAAACGGGTATTCATTGGACAAATATATTATACTAGAACTGACTTGTGATTACATGTTGACGCATTTTGAGTGTATCCATCCTGAGAAATCAGTACCCAGAACAACCACCTCTGGCCGTAATGACGGCATTGATACGCCTGGGCATTGAGTCAAACAGAGCTTGGATGGCGTATACAGGTACAGCTGCCCATGCAGCTTCACACGATACCACAGTTCATCAAGGGTAGTGACTGGCGTATTGTGACGAGCCAGTTGCTCTGCCACCATAGACCAGACGTTTTCATTTGGTGAGAGATATGGAGAATGTGCTGGCCAGTGCAGCAGTCGAACATTGTCTGTATCCAGAAAGGCCCGTTTTTTTTTTTTTTTTTTTTTTTTTTTTTTTTTTTTTTTGGTCATCAGTCTACTGACTGGTTTGATGCGGCCAACCTTTCCTGTGCTAACCTCTTCATCTCAGAGTAGCACTTGCAACCTACGTCCTCGATTATTTGCTTGACGTATTCCAATCTCTGTCTTCCTCCACAGGTTTTGCCCTCTACAGCTCCCTCTAGTACCATGGAAGTCATTCCCTCATATCTTAGCAGATGTCCTATCATCCTGTCCCTTCTCCTTATCAGTGTTTTCCACATATTCCTTTCCTCTCCGATTCTGCGTAGAACCTCCTCATTCCTTACCTTATCAGTCCACCTAATTTTCAACATTCTCAAATGCTTCGATTCTCTTCTGTTCCGGTTTTCCCACAGTCCATGTTTCACTACCATACAATGCTGTACTCCAGACGTACATCCTCAGAAATTTCTTCCTCAAATTAAGGCCGGTATTTGATATTAGTAGACTTCTCTTGGCCAGAAATGCCTTTTTTGCCATAGCGAGTCTGCTTTTGATGTCCTCCTTGCTCCGTCCGTCATCGGTTATTTTACTGCCTAGGTAGCAGAATTCCTTCATTGACTTCGTGACCATCAATCCTGATCTTAAGTTTCTCGCTGTTCTCATTTCTACTACTTCTCATTACCTTCGTCTTTCTCCGATTTACTCTCAAACCATACTGTGTACTCATTAGACTGTTCATTCCGTTCAGCAGATCATTTAATTTTTCTTCACTTTCACTCAGGATAGCAATGTCATCAGCGAATCGTATCATTGATATCCTTTCACCTTGTATTTTAATTCCACTCCTGAACCTTTCTTTTATTTCCATCATTGCTTCCTCGATGTACAGATTGAAGAGTAGGGGCGAAAGGCTACAGCCTTGTCTTACACCCTTCTTAATACGAGCACTTCGTTCTTGATCGTCCACTCTTATTATTCCCTCTTGGTTGTTGTACATATTGTATATGAGCCGTCTCTCCCTATAGCTTACCCCTACTTTTTTCAGAATCTCGAACAGCTTGCACCATTTTATATTGTCGAACGCTTTTCCAGGTCGACAAATCCTATGAAAGTGTCTTGATTTTTCTTTAGCCTTGCTTCCATTATTAGCCGTAACGTCAGAATTGCCTCTCTCGTCCCTTTACTTTTCCTAAAGCCAAACTGATCGTCACCTAGCGCATTCTCAATTTTCTTTTCCATTCTTCTGTATATTATTCTTGTAAGCAGCTTCGATGCATGAGCTGTTAAGCTCCTAAGAGTGCTAATTTATTGAAATCACGAAAACTTTGCTTTTTATGCTAATATCGGTAGTTACCGAGTATTTTTCAATGTCAGGGCCTCTCACCTCCACAACCACCCTTGAAGTGGTAGGGATACACTACCCCATAGTAGTTTTATACAAATACTGCAAAAATAGTGAGTCACATACATAAAAAATTTGCTTGGAACTGCTGCTGACGTTCCTGAATTATGCCTCTATGTCACCCCCTTTACACGCCCACACATAACGCTATCGGAAGGGGATAGTTCTTACACCCTTAGAGACCTTCGCGGAAGTGTACATAATAGCTCACCAATTTTGATTGCAATCAGATGAATGGTATAGGAAGCATAGGAGGCTAAGAAATAAACAAACAAATATTCACTTTTATATGTTTTATTTCGAAATACTTAACAGCTGACTTCCGTAATCTGGGACGTTTTGGGAGCACAAGTAACATTACACGGTGGTTGCACGTACCAACCGGCCATCTGTAACGTTTTGGTGAGCAAACCATATCGCCACGGTCCGTATTCAGTCTTCTTGGAAGTGGAAGGAAAAATAAGACGTTATTTACTCCCTTTTAGGGTTGCGTACTGCAAAATACTAACGCGAATTCTTTACAGATGAATGGAAAAACTGGTAGAAGCCAACCTCGGCGAAGATCGGTTTGGATTCCGCAGAAATGTGGAACACGTGAGGCAATACTGACCCTACGACTTATCTTAGAAAATAGATTAAGGAAAGGCAAACCTACATTTCTAGCATTTGTAGACTTAGAGAAAGCTTTTGACAATGTTGATTGGAATACTCTCTTTCAAATTCTAAAGGTGGCAGGGGTAAGATACAGGGAGCGAAGGGCTATTTACAATTTCTACAGAAACCAGATGGCAGTTATAAGAGTCGAGGGACATGAAAGGGATGCAGGGGTTGGGAAGGGAGTGAGCCAGGGTTGTAGCCTCTCCCCGATGATATTCAATTTGTATATTGAGCAAGCAGTAAAGGAAACAAAAAAAAAGTCGGAGTAGGTATTAAAGTCCATGGAGAAGAAATAAAAACGTTGAGGTTCGCCGATGACATTGTAACTCTATCAGAGACAGCAAAGGACTTGGAAGAGCAGTTGAACGGAATGGACAGTGTCTTGAAAGGAGGATATAAGATGAACATCAACAAAAGCAAAACGAGGATAATGGAATGTAGTCGAATTAAGTCGGGTGATGCTGAGGGAATTAGATTAGGAAATGAGACACTTGAAGTAGTAAAGGAGTTTTGCTATTTGGGGAGCAAAATAACTGATGATGGTCGAAGTAGAAAGGATATAAAATGTAGACTGGCAACGGCAAGGAAAGCGTTTCTGAAGAAGAGAAATTTGTTAACATCGAGTATAGATTTAAGTGTCAGGAAGTCGTTTCTGAAAGTATTCGCATGGAGTGTAGCCATGTATGGAAGTGAAACATGGACGATAAATAGTTTAGACAAGAAGAGAATAGAAGCTTTCGAAATGTGGTGCTACAGAAGAATGCTGAAGATTAGATGGGTAGATCACATAACTAATGAGGAGGTATTGAATAGAATTGGGGAGAAGAGGAGTTTGTGGCACAACTTGACAAGAAGAAGGGACCGGTTGGTAGGACATGTTCTGAGGCAACAAGGGATCAAAAATTTAGCAGTGGAGGTCAGCGTGGAGGGTAAAAATCGTAGAGGGAGATCAAGAGATGAATACACTAAACAGATTCAGAAGGATGTAGGTTGCAGCAAGTACTGGGAGATGAAGAAGCTTGCACAGGATAGAGCAGCATGGAGAGCTGCATCAACCAGTCTCAGGACTGGAGACAACAACAACAACAACCTCCTACGGTACAAAGGGAACTCTTACAGGATCTGTTTGTTGGCTCTGTTTCTGTCTGTCCATCTGTTAAGACACCTTTATCTCAGGAACAGGCAGACAGGGTGGTTTTTATACCGTGTACAAACTCTAGTGGTTGATCGATGACAGGATATGGAACAAAAAAGGTGTAATGAACTTATATCTGGAAATGCTTGGAGACCGTTTATCCACTCATACATTGTTGCAGAGGCTGCGGTCTAGTACGGGCTGTATCATGCATCCACAGTTACAGTTCGTGTTGAAAATGGTTTCCATGTGCCTTGACACATGCATTTATGCGCCGTGGCATGTTCTGTCACAAGCGTTCACATCGGTCAGACTGCATTCGAACGGTGTCAAAGGCAGTATGAATACGCTGCTCCAGTCTTCACATCCTGGAATGGACTCTCCATACACTATACTTTTGAGATGGCCCCATAACCAGAAATCGCACAGGTTGAGTCCCGGTGAACGACCGGGCTATGCAATTGGACCCCCTCATCCGATGCATCGACCAGGGAAGACACGATTGAGATGCGTCCGGACGTTAACTGCGATGGAGCACCATTATGTAGCAACCACATAACCCTTCGAATCATCAATGGCACTTCTCCCAGCAGGGAAGGCAAAGTCGCCCGCAACAAACGCCGGTAGTTCCGGCCTGTTAGGCGACGTGGAACGAAGACTGGTCCCAAAACACGGTCGCCAATTATGCCGGTCCACACATTCCGGCTGCACCGTTGCTGACGATGCGCTGTCACCATATCATGGGGGTTCTGCAAACTATCGCACAGATGGCTGGTATGAACGTTGAAGATCCCACTCCGCGTAAAGGTGGCGTTATTTATGAAAAGGATGGATGACACAAATCCCGGAATCTTGGTTGCCTGGTGAAGAAACCAGTGACAAAACTGATCCCAATGTGGAGAGTCTGTCACTAGTAAGACCTGCACACGCTGTAAGTGATAAGGGTGAAACGTCCCCTTATAAAACGTAATGAATTACTATGCAGATAAACCTCTTACATTATTTGATTTTCAAACAGCTGAGCAGAACTGAACGTACTCAGACATTTCGCTCTTTACCTGTTCTGATCAATACTAAACTGACACACAATATTTTTAGCACAACGCAATCTGACTTTCAATAATCCCTACAAATAATGGCCCTGACTAACATTAACCTATACCTTTCATAAATCACTTACCTCACAAAAATCTTCTTTACTCGAACTACTGCAATAAAGCGAGCGCCACCACTGCCAGCTAAATAAAAGATTCAAACTACTGAAGGCACTAAATACTGATAGGCATAGTTAGCAAATGAAAGATTTTGATAGAGAACAAACATTGTATTTACCTTAATAGTGTTCAAAAATCATAATATATATAGCAAGCACTTCATGACATCCATTCTTACAAATTTACTCTTTCTGGCGCACACACGTCCAGATCAACCGCTCTCAAAACTCCGCCATTTCTCTCCCCACATCCACCACTGCCGGCGGCTCACCTCCAACTGCGCAACGCTGCGCGCTATTAACAGCCAACTGCCCAACACTACAATGGCGAATATTACTCCAACAATGCAAACCAACCACAGCCTTCACACAGCAGTCAGTGATTTTCATATACAGCGCTACATGGCGTTACCAACATAAAAACCTAAACAGCCTACTCACAAGGGTGGTAAAAATTGTCATGGAGAATGTCTCACACGGTCGTCTGGCTTACCCTGTATTGGCGAGCCAACTGCCTGGTAGTGACACGGCGGTCGTCTTCCACACTGTTAATCTCATTTTCCTCCAAGTCTGGTGTCCGAACCTTTCGGGTACGTCCTTCCTGAAACGACCCTGTCTCAGACAAACGGCGAAATACTGTTGCACACGTTGAATGTTGTTGTCGGCGGGCATAGGTCTCCTGATACAATCTTGCTGCCCGCCGCCTGTTGCCATTTGCCTTTCCGTAAGTAAACACCATGTCGGCACGCTCTCGATTCGAATACGGCACCATTGTGTACAACGCTGTATCACGCCCACTACAAGGTGAGTTCGCAACAGAAGTGAATCGGACACAACATTGCCAAATACTATGGCAGGAGGGGGCTCTAGGGGATGAGATATGAGAAACAGTACCACCTTAGAGGAAGTAATCATGGATACTGTAACTGTGACCGCATGGTACCGTGCTTATTAGACCGCAGTCTCTGTAACATAGTTTGTTTGAATAAATGGTCTCTAGCTAGGGAACCATGTATTTTGGGACATAAGTTCATTAGACCCTTTTTGTTCCGTATTCTCACATCGAACAATCTCTAGACTGTGTACACGGTGGAAAAACTCACCCTGTATATCTCGTACTAAGATCTACGGTCCATAGACGGTGTAAAAAATTTAAACTTTTAAGTCAATGCAATCGAAAGATCAGCCCATATATTTCAATACTCGCAAACTCAATGAAAACCTGTAGGTGAACTGTCTATTTGCTTGGAGGTCCTCGTGCTCTAGCTGTAAAGCACGTGCCTGGGAGGCGAGAGGTCGCGGCTTCGTATCTCGATTGTAACACGGATTTTCCAGTCTTCGTTTTACCCTACCTTCACCTTGAAAGGTCTCTGTTGGATTCCTTTCATGTTAATTTCTTAAAACTGTTGTCATTTATGGCATAAATTACACTTCTAAATTTACTGTGGTGTTTCTGACTATCTGGGAGGAGACTGAGCAGTGGAACGTGTTACTTTTACACATAATCAAGAACGATCTGTCACACTATTACACTTTAAAACACAGTTTATGTTGTGTCTTGCTCATACAGCATAGACACAATGAGGTAGCTAGGTGCACGCTAAACTAACGCAGACGGGCTTGAAGTTCTGGAACATGAGACTTATTAATGAATAAGAAGAAAAGTACGTAGATGTTACTTAACTTTTATTCTCTTGTTGGAATACATCTCTCTTGAATTTTAGTAAGCTATAAGCACTGATACAAATGGCGCCTTGCTAGGTAGTAGCTATGGACTAAGCTGAAGGCTATTCTATCTGTCTCTCGGCAATTGAGAGGAAAACTTGGTACGTCTGGTCGCAAGCTATGTCGTCCGTACAACTGGGCGAGGTCTAGTCCGTGTCTTGTGACCTGCCATGTGGTGGCGCTAGGTTTGCGATCACCCAGTGGCGACACGCGGGTCCGACATGTACTACAGGACCGCGGCCGATTTAAGTTACCACCTAGCAAGTGTGGTGTCTAGCGGTGACACCACAGTTTATATGTAATTCATGTCACACAGTCTCATACGGAACCTACATCCGCTTTCTTTTATATACTGTATATGATAAGATACTGTAATCCCCCTTCCCTTCAGAGTGAAAGGATGAATGAGCAAATGTATTTCTAGTTGCATGCTTGATGGTAGCAGACAAGCCTGTCTGCTAGAGAACAGTAGGACCAGCGTCGGAACAGGTAGCTACGCTTTCTAAAAGCAGAGAGGTTTCTATTCTTATTATGGTCCTGTCTGTCATCTGCCTCTCTGCCTCTCTGGTCACTTCCGTTTTGTATCTGGAAGCACCCTCGGTAGGTGCCCACGGGAAGTCTGTTCGCAGCGAGCGTCTGAAGTGGTAAGATCTCCGGCTAAGCGCGTCTCTGCTAAGTCCGCAGGACAATGGATTTGTTAAGTTCAGCCTAACTGAAAATTTAATCACCTTTATTTCAGGTTTGGATCTAAAATATCTTATGTTATCTTAAATTGCAACGCAGTGTAATTCGAGTGTGAAGTTCAGAATATCTTCCAGTAGTTGCTTTGTCACTACTTTGTGAGTAAAGTGGAACCACGTGTTGATCAGTAACTCTAACTAAGATCATCAATCTTAAATGCTAATGTGCGTGAGATTATAACGTCTCGTCTTGACAATATTTTTCAATATAGCAACTTTTCTTTACGTTCAACCCACGTGGGGTATACTTTGTGAGACCAGTACCACGTGCTTATACAATTGTTTGACCCATCAGGTTAATAGTAAGACGATAGTAACCAGTTCGAGGTTTTTCTTTTGTAAATTGCGTTTCGATGTAATTTATTTTAATTATCAAAATTACTGTGGAGTTACACTCTTTGTGTGAACCAAGTTGACCACGTGAAGCATATGCTGCAATCATCAAAGTAGCCCTCAGCTATTCTTTTCGGGAAGATTTCACAGAGAGTTAGTATGAATTTAGTATACCAGTGTGTGGTAATTTCATGACGGAAAGGATTGCGCTACGAACGTAACTTCTTTGGGTGAAAACTGAATCGGTTGGTTGTGGTTAATTTCCTCTTGCATATGTTTCAACGTTCTTCGTCTGTTATGTTATGAATGCAGTGTTGTATGCAGTCTCCATATTTGATGTGTTCCGTAAGATTACAAACTCACATTTTCACAATCCTAAATAAGGCACCAGTTTAGTTATGAATCAAGTTTAATATGCTGAAATTTTAACGGAACAAAGATCAATGTTAAAATAAATGTCCAAATATAAACTGATTTATTTCTTTTTATTTAAATTCTTCTTTTTATATATATATATATATATATATATATATATATATATATATATATATATATATATATATATGGTGTTTCAAAAATGACCGGTATATTTGAAACGGCAATAAAAACTAAACGAGCAGCGATAGAAATACACCGTTTGTTGCGATATGCTTGGGACAACAGTACATTTTCAGGCGGACAAACTTTCGAAATTACAGTAGTTACAATTTTCAACAACAGATGGCGCTGCAAGTGATGTGAAAGATATAGAAGACAACGCAGTCTGTGGGTGCGCCATTCTGTACGTCGTCTTTCTGCTGTAAGCGTGTGCTGTTCACAACGTGCAAGTGTGCTGTAGACAACATGGTTTATTCCTTAGAACAGAGGATTTTTCTGGTGTTGGAATTCCACCGCCTAGAACACAGTGTTGTTGCAACAAGACGAAGTTTTCAACGGAGGTTTAATGTAACCAAAGGACCGAAAAGCGATACAATAAAGGATCTGTTTGAAAAATTTCAACGGACTGGGAACGTGACGGATGAACATGCTGGAAAGGTAGGGCGACCGCGTACGGCAACCACAGAGGGCAACGCGCAGCTAGTGCAGCAGGTGATCCAACAGCGGCCTCGGGTTTCCGTTCGCCGTGTTGCAGCTGCGGTCCAAATGACGCCAACCTCCACGTATCGTCTCATGCGCCAGAGTTTACACCTCTATCCATACAAAATTCAAACGCGGCAACCCCTCAGCGCCGCTACCATTGCTGCACGAGAGACATTCGCTAACGATATAGTGCACAGGATTGATGACGGCGATATGCATGTGGGCAGCATTTGGTTTACTGACGAAGCTTATTTTTACCTGGACGGCTTCGTCAATAAACAGAACTGGAGCATAAGGGGAACCGAAAAGCCCCATGTTGCAGTCCCATCGTCCCTGCATTCTCAAAAAGTACTGGTCTGGGCCGCCATTTCTTCCAAAGGAACCATTGGCCCATTTTTCAGATCCGAAACGATTACTGTATCACGCTATCTGGACATTCTTCGTGAATTTGTGGCGGTACAAACTGCCTTAGACGACACTGCGAACACCTCGTGGTTTATGCAAGATGGTGTCCGGCCACATCGCACGGCCGACGTCTTTAATTTCCTGAATGAATATTTCGATGATCGTGTGATTGCTTTGGGCTATCCGAAACATACAGGAGGCGGCGTGGATTGGCCTCCCTATTCGCCAGACATGAACCCCTGTGACTTCTTTCTGTGGGGACACTTGAAAGACCAGGTGTACCGCCAGAATCCAGAAACAATTGAACAGCTGAAGCAGTACATCTCATCTGCATGTGAAGGCATTCCGCCAGACACGTTGTCAAAGGTTTCGGGTAATTTCATTCAGAGACTACGCCATATTATTGCTACGCATGGTGGATATGTCGCTACGGTCGCAGGTTCGAATCCTGCCTCGGGCATGGATGTGTGTGATGTCCTTAGGTTAGTTAGGTTTAACTAGTTCCAAGTTCTAGGGGACTAATGACCTCAGCAGTTGAGTCCCATAGTGCTCAGAGCCATTTGAACCATGGTGGATATGTGGAAAATATCGTACTATAGAGTTTCCCAGACCGCAGCGCCATCTGTTCTTGAAAATTGTAACTACTGTAATTTCGAAAGTTTGTCTGCCTGAAAATGTACTGTTGTCCCAAGCATATTGCAACAAACGGTGTATTTCTATCGCTGCTCGTTTAGTTTTTATTGCCGTTTCAAATATACCGGTCATTTTTGAAACACCCTGTATATATCACCGGTTGTCGTGTGACTATTAAAAGATTATAATTCATGTTAGTCTGGTGTCTGGTTGGGAATTTGGTAAGCTAGACTGGATACCTGGTGAAACAGTTGCTCAGTGATGCAAGGTTAACTTCTCCAGATAGCTCACGGCTTTTGACCCGCTTTTATTGTCTTGAATATCAGCACCGCTTTCAGAACAAATTAATACATCAACATTACAACCTCTCTACTGTGTGAGGTGTCACCATAAACAAGAATTGGTTGAGATTCCATGTTAAACTGTAAGTTCCTTTTCACCGGCTGGGTAACTGCAGTAGGCTAGCCAGTAGCCAGTTAAGACCATGCAGATCACCGAATTGGCGTCCAGTGGAAAGACTTCCACCAAGCCATTGAGCAGCATGAAATTATTAGTATTATTATCCTTAGATACAATTAAGCTTAAGATAAATGGTTGCAATTCCGCTGAAAGTCGTATTAAGTAGTATCGTTTATTTATTGGTGGTGACCAGTGACATTCCGTCCATTTTTAGATTTCCAGAAGGCTTTCGACACCGTTCCTCACAAGCGTCTTCTAACCAAACTGCGTACCTACGGAGTATCGCCTCAGTTGTGCGACTGGATTCGTGATTTCCTGTCAGAAAGGTCACAGTTCGTAGTAGTAAACGGAAAGCCGTCGAGCAAAACAGAAATAATATCCGGCGTTCCCCAAGCAAGTGTTACAGGCCCTCTATTGTTCCTGATCTATATTAACGACATAGGAGACAAACTGAGCAGCCATCTTAGATTGTTTGCAGAAGATGCTGTCATCTACCGTCTTGTAATGTCATCAGATGATCAAAACGACTTGCAAAATGATTTAGATAAGATATCTGTATGCTGCGAAAAGTGGCAATTGACCCTGAATAAGGAAAAGTGTGAAGTTATTCACATGAGTTCTAAAAGAAATCAGCTAAATTTCGATTACGCAAAAAGTCACACAAATCTGAAGGCTGTAAATTCAACTAAATACTCAGGTATTACAATTACAAATAACCTAAATTGGAACGATCACATAGATAATATTGTGGGTAGAGCAAACCAAAGACTGCGATTCATTGGCGAAACACTTGTAAGTAGGCTGTTTAGGTTTTTATATTGGTAACGCCACGTAGCGCTCTGTATGAAAATCACTGGCTGTGCTGTGTGCAGTCTGTGGCTGGGTGGCATTGTTGTAATATTCGCTATTGTAGTGGTGGGCTGTTGGCTGTTAAAAGCGCGTAGCGTTGCGCAGTTGGAGGTGAGCCGCCAGCAGTGGTGGATGTGGGGAAGTGAGATGGCGGATTTTTGAGAGCGGATGATGTGGACGTATGTCCATCAGAAACAGTACATTTGTAAGAATGAATGTCATGAACTGCTATATATATTATGACTTTTGAACACTTTCAAGGTAAATACATTGTTTGTTCTCTATCAAAATCTTTTATTTGCTAACTATGCCTATCAGTAGTTACAGCCTTCAGTAGTTAGAATCTTTTATTTAGATGGCAGTAGTGGCGCTCGCTTTATTGCAGTAGTTCGAGTAACGAAGATTTTTGTGAGGTAAGTGATTTCTGAAAAGCATAGGTTATTGTTAGTTAGGGCCATTCTTTTGTAGGGATTGTTGAAAGTCAGACTGCATTGCGCTAAAAAAAATATTGTGTGTCAGCTTAAGCACAGTCATTTATAATTTTTCTAAGGGGACGTTTCACACTTAGAAGGTGCAACAGGTCTACTAAAGAGACTGCTTACTCTACACTTGAACGCCCTATTCTGGAGTATTGCTGTGCGGTGTGGGACCCGCATCAGGTGTGACTGACAGATGACATCGAAAAAGTACATAGAAGGGCAGCACGTTTTGTATTATCTCGAAAAAGGGGAGATAGTTTCACAGACATGATACCTGAATTCGAGTGGCAATAATTAAAACAAAGGCGTTTTTTGTTGCGACAGGATCTTCTCACGAAATTTCAGTCACCAGTTTTCTCCTCCGATTGCGAAACATTCTGTTGGCAACCACCTACATAGGGAGAAATGATCCTCACGATAAAATAAGAGAAATCATGGCTCACACAGAAAAATTTAAGTGCTCGTTTTTCCCGCGTGTCGTTCGAGAGTGGAACGGTAGAGAGACAGCTTGAAGGTGGTTCATTGAACCCTCTGCCAGGCACGTTATTGTGAATAGCAGAGCAATCACAGAGATGTAGAAACCATCTTATTTACAGTAGATGTTTCGATAACCACACAAATGAGACATGAAGGCAGACTTAGTCCTTGTTATATGAAGGATTACATGAAATTAAATTGAGGGGAGAAGTGCCTCAAGATAATGATGTTGTTGTTGTTGTGGTCTTCAGTCCTGAGACTGGTTTGATGCAGCTCTCCATGCTACCCTATCCTGTGCAAGCTTCTTCAAGTCCTTACTGCAACCTACATCCTTCTGAATCTGCTTAGTGTATTCATCTCTTGGTCTCCCTCTACGATTTTTACCCTCCACGCTGCCCTCCAATGCTTAATTTGTGATCCCTTGATGCTTCAGAACATGTCCTACCAACCGGTCCCTTCTTTTTGTCAAGCTGCGCCACAAACTCCTCTTCTCCCCAATTCTATTCAATACTTCATCATTAGTTATGTGATCTACCTATCTAATCTTCAGCATTCTTCTGTAGCACCACATTTCGAAAGCTTCTATTCTCTTCTTGTCCAAACTGGTTATCGTCCATGTTTCACTTCCATACATGGCTACACTCCATACAAATACTTTCAGAAAAGACTTCCTGACCCTTAAATTTATACTCGATGTTAACAAATTTCTCTTCTTCAGAAACGCTTTCCTTGCCATTGCCAGTCTACATTTAATATCTTCTCTACTTCGACCATCATCAGTTATTTTGCTCCCCAAATAGCAAAACTCCTTCACTACTTTAAGTGTCTCATTTCCTAATCTAATTCCCTCAGTATCACCCGACTTAATTCGACTATATTCCATTATCCTCGTTTTGCTTTTGTTGATGTTCATCTTATATCCTCCTTTCAAGACACTGGCCATTCAGTTCAACTGCTCTTCCAAGTGCTGTCTCTGACAGAATTACAATGTCATCGGCGTACCTCAAAGTTTTTATTTCTTCTCCATGGATTTTAATACCTACTCCGAACTTTTCTTTTGTTTCCTTTACTGCTTTCTCAATATACAGATTGAATAACATCGGGGATATGTTACAACCCTGTCTCACTCCCTTCCAAACCACTGCTTCCATTTCATGCCCCTCGACTCTTACAACTGCCATCTGGTTTCTGTACAAATTGTAAATAGCCCTTCGCTCCCTGTATTTTACCCCTGCCACCTTCAGAATTTGAAAGGGGTATTCCAGTCAACATTGTCAAAAGCTTTCTCTAAGTCTACAAATGCTAGAAACGTAGGTTTGCCTTTCCTTAATATTTCTTCTAAGATAAGTCGGAAGGTCAGTATTGCCTCACGTGATGTACGACAGAATATATGCAGAGTCTACCCAATGTTAGGAAGGTTAGGAGTAATACTAATGTGAGGATGAAGAGAACACTTCTGCTAGGTAGCTCTCATGGTAGAGTTGTACAAGACCCTCAATTACAGAAGAAATTTGGGGGAAAGTATCAGGTCACCAGAATTTTCAAGCCGAGTGAATGAGGTGTGTGGGGTTTAGGGCGATGATGTAGTGGCAGTTGGCCGGGCGGGGAACAGCATGAACATGGACAGGGCATGCAATATAGGTGATGACTTGAGAAGGAAAGCTTTCCTAACTGTGTGGGAGTATTGTGAAACTGTTGCAGAGGCACGATAGGCCGCGGTTCGGTAGTGCTGCAAGGCCCGTCAATGGTTGGTTCATTTGGGAGAGAGCAGCAAACAGCAAGGCCATTGGTACCGTCGGTTTAGGGAAGGATGGGGAAGGAATTCGGCCATGCTCTTTGAAAGGAACCATCCAGGCATTTGCCTGAAGCGATTTACTGAAATCACAGAAAACCTAAATCAGGATGGTCGGACGTGTGGTTGAACTGTCGTCCTCCCGAGTACGAGTCCAGTGTGTTAACCACTGCGCAACCTCGCTCGGCGCCCGTCAGTGCCGGGCTGAAGTTGTCACTGATGAGTGCTGGCTGGGCGCACAGTGTGATGCTGCTGGTGGGGCTACAGCACTAGGCGTGACGTGCACGTCGACAGGTTTGGGAAAGGGAGGCTGTTGGTATTCATTAGTGGGAGTATAGTGGGTGGGTGTGGGGCCACATATGGCCAAAATGTTGTAACCAAGACCGGAACGGTCGCGGGGTTGCTGTGAAGGAAAGTGCGGTGGGACCGAACGGGACCGGCCCGCGAACAGACAAAACGGACGAACGGAAAAGGACGAACACGAACAATCACTGACAACCGTGCGAGACTCTAAGAACAATACGCAAGAAGCAATGGCGTCACAAGCGAAAACCTCACGAAATCGACACGTTATCTCATACACGGAAATAAGCAAAGTAAATACGCTGTCTCTAGGCGATATGTCGAGAGACTCACGCGAATATCAGACTGCCTCGCTGAGTGAGAGGCAGGCGCTTAAATACACTACTGGCCATTAAAATTGCTACACCAAGAAGAAATGCAGATGATAAGCGGGTATTCATTGGACGAATATATTATACTAGAACTGACATGTGAAATCTAGAGTTTCGCAGGGATCGAATGAAGGGTAGAGCAACGGGTCGTAACACATCTGAAATGTAACGTCCACTGTTCAAAGTGCCGTCAGTGCGAACAAGAGGTCACCGAGACGTGTAACCAATGGCACCCCATACCATCACGCCGGGTGATACGCCAGTATGGCGATGACGAATCCACGCTTCCAACGTGCGTTCACCGCGATGTCGCCAAACACGGATGTGACCATCGTGATGCTGTAAACAGAACCTGGATTCATCCGAATAAATGACGTTTTGCCATTCGTGCACCCAGGTTCGTCGTTGAGTACACCATCGCAAGCTCTCCTGTCTGTGATGCAGCATCAAGGGTAACCGCAGCCACGGTCACCGAGTTGATAGTCCATGCTGCTGCAAACTTCGTCGAACTGTTCGTGTAGATGGTTGTTGTCTTGCATACGTCCCCAGCTGTTGGCTCAGGGATGGAGACGTGGCTGCACGATCCGTTACAGCCATGCGGATAAGATGCGTGTCATCTCGACTGCTAGTGATACGAGGCCGTTGGGATCCAGCACGGCGTTCCGTATTACCCTTCTGAACCCACCGATTCCATATTTCGCTAACAGTCATTGGATCTCGACCAACGCGAGCAGAAATGTCGCGATACAATACGCCGCAATCGCGATAGGCTACAATCCGACCTTTATCGAAGTCGGAAACGTGATGGTACGCATTTCTCCTCGTTACACGAGGCACCACAACAACTTTTCAACTGCTGTTTGTGTATGAGAAATCGGTTGGAATCTTTCCTCATGTCAGCACGTTGTAGGTGTCGGCACCGGCGCCAACCTTCTGTGAATGCTCTGAAAAGCTAATAATTTGCATATCACAGCATCTTCTTCCTGTCGGTTAAATTTCGTGTCTGTGGCACGTCATCTGCGTGGTGTAGCAATTTTAATGGCCAGTAGTGTATGTACCAATAGCTTTCAAGAACTATTGTCAGGACCTCCGGCGGAACCAAGATATGGTGGGAAATTGAAACGTGTCCGGATTTAAGCGCCGCACATGTATAATAATGAACTAAACGGTGTAATTTACAAGTTACATAACCAAGATAAAATGCAAATTGCCAACAGGCGAAGCGATTTTAACCGTGAGAGCGCGAGTCGTACTCCTGCTTTTGTTATTCAGCGTCTTTACGACGCTGGGCGAGAGGACGTGTGATAAACTCACAAAACGTTTCGATGACGCGACAGCGTAGCGACAGAACGCAGAGATGACGTTTCAGTAAACTGCTGCGCAAATGAGCGGCGTCATTCACGGAATGAGACAATCGGAGCTTTGCCTCGGCGGGCTCTGTAATCGAGCCGGCATTCACAGCTATTCCACTCGTGACGTCACAGAGTGGAGGCACGCCTCGCCTGTTTCGCGATGCCCGCCCTCTTCAGCTCGCAGCTCGTAGGCTCACGTGAGTGCGGGGCGATCTACGAATGGTCTAGGCGGCCCTTTCTCTTGCTACGCACGCTGTGAATCGCTGACTCGAGCACTAACATGAATTGATGTGCTAGCGATGTTGTAAGCTCGGCGGTAGAGAGAGAGAAAAAAAGTATCTTTCCCAGTCGGGGTACGAACTCCGTACCGTTCGGAAAGGAACGGCTATACTGCGGCCAACTTCTAGAGCCGTGATTACGCTTGAGAAACAATCCTGATAGAGCAACAATTAAAGGGTAATACGCGAGCACTTTCTCTGCGTATTCATAAAGTTTTAATTATCGCCTCGAAAAAAAAAAAGAACTTACGAAATTAATTTTTTGGTTGTTTACAGTTAATTGTGTGCAGTCCTGGTCCACACTGAAATCCCGTAGCACACCACCACGGGAGCAGAAACAAAAATGAAGCAGCCTATTGATGAAATGGAATGTTGTTGTTTGGTTTGTTGATGTGGGGGGAAGGGACCAAATAGCGAGGTCATCGGTCCCATCGGATTAGGGGAGGATGAGGAAGGAAATCGGGCGTGCCATTTCAAAGGAACCATCCCGGCTTTTGCCTGGATCCATTTAGGGAAATCACGGGAATCCTACATCAGGATGGCTCGACGTGGGTTTGAACCGTCGTTCTCCCGAATACGAGACCAGTGTGCTAACCACTGCGCCACCTCGCTCGGTGGAATGTTGTGCAGTAACTTCTTTTGTGCATGTGTAAGGGAAAAGGCTGCAAAAATACATTCTGAATTGGTCGAAGCATACGGGAACAATGCACCAGCATATGATACAGTGGCAACGAGCCACAGATGTTTATATTATGGTCCTACATGCCTTATGACGACATCTTATACCAGACCTCCTTTAAGTCGCCGTCTCGCTCTTGTATTATTTCTTTGAACTATGGCGTATCGCAAAGTGGCAGTAAAAAAAAAAACTCTGCTATAAATATTTGATAAGTCCGATATCATTGCGAAATTCTCAAAGTACTTCTGACCGACAGTATCTCTCACCGACATCATGTAACTTCCTGGCAGATTAAAACTGTGTGCCGGACCGAGACTCGAAATCTGGGCCTATGCCTTTGGCGGGCAAGTGCTCTACCAACTGAGCTACCCGCTCCTCACAGCTTCAGTTCTGCCAGTATCTCGTCTCCTACCTTCCAGACTTCACAAAAGCTCTTCTGCGAACCTTGCACAACTAGCACTCCTTGTATAGAAGGATGGAATCATAGCTCAGCAGCATGTTCATGGCCCTTGAACATGTTGGTCATTTTGTGACGGCCTTCGTAGCGACAACACTTCGCTGTAGAAACGGCCTACGAAGTCACCGCCACACTTTTAATAGCGGGCCGACCGGTCCGCTGGAACAGTGAACAGAAAGATGAAAACCCAAACACTCGGATTAAATGAAAGTCGGTACTTATCTTTATTAACGACGATACAGAACACAGTGGTGAACATGGTCTACAGAAATCTGTCTAGTTCGAGTCGGAGCGGCTTGGTCAGCGTCGGCTGACGACAAACAACAACTCTGCTGCGATGAACACACAACTGACTAGCAGGTACACAATTCGGTGGCGAGTACACAACTGAGCGGCGAATACAGAACTGTCCTAGCGCTCGCGACTCCAGCGCTTAAGAAGCCAGAAGCCAGCGGTGGCGCGCGCAGACTTGCGGCGATTTCCTGTATCGCTGGCGCTGCTTATGCGGACGGCGTCAGGACTTTGATGCTGCCAACCTTTTGGCAGCGGGCTCGGTTGGCATTACTGGCTAGGATATAACAGGTCAGGTGCACCGATGAAATACAGACTCAGCATACCAGAGAAATGATGGGGACACTCCGAATGGGGTGTTTCGATGCCTGTGGACGAATTGCAGCCCATTTTCCTCAGGAGCGGAAACCAGAGAAGATAGTGCTGTTAGACACTAGAGCCTGGAGTGAAGTCTTCGTTGCAGCTAATCCCAAAGCTGCCGTATCGGGTTCAGTTCGTGCTCTTGGCAGGCCAGTCAGATTCAGGTATGTTATTGTCCACAAACCATTACCTCACAGATGCTGCACTTTAACAGCGTGCATTGTCACGCTAACAGTAATCATCACCGCACATTTCCTCTAGTGCCCACAGTATCGACGATCTAAAATATCTTAATATCCTTCTACATCTAAAGTTTTCTTAAGGAGCACATCCTAATCACGAAAAATACTCCCATATCGTATATGACGGCAGGGAACATTCTCCAGGCAGTCGTCAAACCCAGACGCTTCTATCGGATTGCCACAGAGTACGCAGTCTGTTCAAAAAAATTCGGAAATTTTGCTCACAAAATATTTCTAAACTTACCTGTTACTTATTGAGCGCGGTCTCCTTCGAAATACTCGCTTCCATAGTTGATACACCGCTCCCAACGCCGTTTCGACTTCCGAAAGCAGTCTTGGTACGTTTCTTGCTGTATTGCGCGGAACGTCGTCTGCGAATTTTCATTAATCTCGTCCGTCGTTGCAATTCTTCGCTCTTTCAACGGGGCTTTCATCTTTGGAAAAGAAAAGAGTCCGCAGGGGCAACATCTGGAGAGTACAGAGGATAAGCCAGCACAGTGATTTCGTTTTTTGTGCAGTAATCACGCACTAACAGGGATGAAAGTGCGGGAGCGATACCGTGATGCAAGAACCATGGATTGCCTCATCGCATGTGAGGCCGTTTTGTTCTCACATTTTTTCACAGGCGTCGCAACACGTCACGGCAGTACCATCGATTAACAGTTTGTCCCTGTGGCACGAATTCATGATTAGAAGTAAAAAAAAAAAAAAAAAAAGCTATCAGCATGGATTTGACATTTGACCTGAACTGACCTGACGAGCTTTTTTTTTGTCCAGGAGAACATTTCCCGACCAATTGTGATGACTGCACCTTGGTTTCAACATCATAACCGTAGACCCATGTCTCATCACCAATTATGATCCTCTCAAGGAACACTAGCTCTCATTTGCGCGATCTACCCTTCGCAGATTGCGAGGAGAAGGTCTTTCTGGTCTTGACTCATGAACAGTGGGACGAATTTAGCGACAACACGATGCATTCCAAGATGGTGTGTCAGGATTTCATGACATCATCGACCTGAAATATTACTTTCTTCTGCAATTCTCGAACAGTCAGTCTTCGATTAAACTGAACTAAACTCCTCTCGAAAGGCCATGAAGGCCCAACGGCACCGACCGGTCGCCGTGTCATCCTCAGTGTCATTCTCAGCCCATAGGCGTCACAGGATGCGGATATGGAGGAGCACAGCGCGCTCCCAGTCGTATGTTAGTTTTCGAGACCGGAGCCGCTGCTTCTCCTCAGTTTGCCTCACAAGGGCTGAGTGCACCCCGCTTGCCAGCAGCGCTCGGCAGACCAGATGGTCACCTATCCAAGTGCTAGCCCAGCCCGACAGCGCTTAACTTCGGTGATCTGACGGGAACCAGTGTCACCACTGCGGCAAGGCCGTTGGCACCAAGTTTTCTACTGGCACGCACAATTTCGTTGACGTTCCAGACATGAGCGCCGTCGATAGAAGTCGAAGGGCATCCTGAACGGGGGTCATGTTTAACTTCCGTTTGGCCATTTTTAGACCGTTTGAACTATTCGTAACACCTATAGTTCAATTATTTTATCTTGGCGGCTCGCGCATGCCCGCCCAGACGCCGGAGATTGCTGCGTTGCCAGTTGCACGCGCCAAGAGAAGCAGCGCGATAGTATAGTATAGTATAGTTCGCAAACTTACGTTTAGGGGGGAGCGCGCAGTTTATGAAGTAAAGCCACCACGGCCGCATTAACCCTTTCGCTGCTATAGAGACGTGCTCCTCGCATTCCGCGCTGTGCGCGATTTTGTCATCACTGCACTGCTCGCCTGTGCAGACACAAGGTGTTCCGACTGCTTTGACACAGTTATCATTCGAATTCACAAAAACTATTTGGCCCAAAAATTTGATTTTTACACATCTTCTTCACTGATACCTTCCCCCCATAAATGACTTAATTTTGTTTCGATGTTCAACGCAGTTATTGTGCAGTATTAAATGTAGTAAACCATTGCACGAAATTTTGAAGAGTTTGCAGAGGTAAACGTCCACAGCGTATACTTTCCGTATGGTTGATTTTAGTTGCCACTAGAAATTTCAAAAAATTACATTGTTTTCAAATAAAGAAAATATTATGCACCGAACAAGGTTTGAACTCAGAACCCAAACAGCTTAACCATTACGCTAACGCAGCTCGTCATACTACAGAATTCCTTGAGGACTTTAAAGAATAAAATGACGCAAAATATCGACAAACACTGTTGGTATGACTATGAATTACTCACGTTTCGTCGAAGTACATCAGGAAATAAACAATTACCGCTGTTCTTTATAGCGAAAAAGCGGTTAGTGAGAATGAATTTCCTTGCTATCGCCTGAATTAGGAGGCTTATTGCTTGTTAGGTTTAATTAATTAATAGAATAAGAAGCAATTGGTATAAAGAATGCTTTTTCCCAACTTTCTTTTATAGAAAGTCTGCTATCAGGACATTGCTTTTGTTCAATTACTTTATTTATGACTGAACGTTTCTAACACTGAAGACATTCGTCCGTGCTCTGCACTGCAATCGAGCTCTGGCAACGTCGTTCTCTGTTCATTGGCTGACACTGTTTTGTGACGTCAGATGCGCAGAACGAACCTAAACACGGCCGCCGTTGTAAATGACGCGCACTTTAGTACGACTTAAGCACTCATCACCATACGCTTCCTGCATCATTTGGTGTGTCTTTGTAAAGGTAGACGCGTTGCCCCTCTAACTCTGCCATCTCGAAACCGGCAAACTGTGCGAGACAACGTTTTACTTAGTACAGCACTGAACAATGACTAACAGACGTACAACAATGAAACTTCAAGCGGTTACGCATTAAACACAGGCGTGTACAGGGATGCCAACCGCATTTCGCTTCGACACACCATCGGCGCGAAATTGCGAATGTTTCGGAATTTTTTGAACAGATCTCGTATCGCATGAATCATCATTCCAGATCACTTGTTTCCAGTCACCCACTGTCGTGCTGCTCGACCATTGTACCCAATTCTTTCCAACTCTCTACGCCAGCTGGACTGCTGGAAGCACTTTGGAGCTCACGAGTGACCCCTCCCGCTGTTTTCGTGACATTTATACAACCATCCTCTACAATCCTCGACAGTACATGAACTCTCCCTGCTCTTGGCGTAGCTGTGGTTGTTCCTTCACGTTTCCACTTCACAGTCACAGCACCAACAGTCGATTTCAGCAGCTTCAGACCGGTTAAAACGCCACAGCTTAGCAAAAGATCTGGCAGAGAACCCGAGAAAATCGCGAATCTCTTGCCCAACGTAAAGTCCCGAGCGACTGGAAAAAAGAGCAGGTGACACCCGTATATAAGAAGGGTAGAAGGACGAATCTTCAAAATTACAGACCAATATCCTTAACATCGGTATGTTGCAGGATTCTCGAACAAATTCTCAGAATGTAATGAATTTCCTTGAGACAGAGAAGTTGCTGTCCGTGTATCAGCACGGCTTTAGACAGCATCGCTCCTGCTAAATGCAACTCGCTCTTTTTTCACATGATATCTTGCGAACCATGGATGAAGGGTATCAGACGGATACCATATTCCTTGAATTCCGGAAAGCGTTTTACTCTGTGCCCCACTGCAGACTCCTAACTAAGGTACGGGCATATGGGATTCGTTCCCAAGTATGTGAGTGGCTCGAAGACTTCTTAAGTAATAGAAGTATGTCCTCGATGGTGAGTGTTCATTGCAGGTGATTATATCATCTGGAGTACCCCAGGGAAGTGTGGTAGGTCCGCTGTTGTTTTCTATCTACATAAATGATCTTTTGGATAGGGTGCATAGCAATGTGCAGCTGTTTGCTGATGATGCTGTGGT
Source organism: Schistocerca nitens (assembly GCF_023898315.1). Taxonomy (NCBI): domain Eukaryota; kingdom Metazoa; phylum Arthropoda; class Insecta; order Orthoptera; family Acrididae; genus Schistocerca; species Schistocerca nitens. Next base: position 85,663,085 of record NC_064623.1, on the reverse strand, counting down.
GTACGGGAAGATGTCGTCGTTGAGTGACTTTAGGAGGATACAAGATAACTTGGACTGGATTTTTGATTGGTGTAAAGAGTGGCAGCTAATTCTAAATATAGATAAATGTAAATTAATGCAGATGAATAGGGAAAAGAATCCCGTAATGTTTGAATACTCCATTAGTAGTGTAGCGCTTGACACAGTCACGTCGATTAAATATTTGGGCGTAACATTGCAGAGCGATATGAAGTGGGACAAGCATGTAATGGCAGTTGTGGGGAAGGCGGAGAGTCGTCTTCGGTTGATTGGTAGAATTTTGGGAAGATGTGGTTCATCTGTGAAGGAGACCGCTTATAAAACACTAATACGACCTATTCTTGGGTACTGCTCGAGCGTTTGGGATCTCTATCAGGTCGGATTGAGGGAGGACATAGAAGCAATTCAGAGGCGGGCTGCTAGATTTGTTACTGGTAAGTTTGATCATCACAGTGTTACGGAATTGCTTCAGGAACTTGGGTGGGAGTCTCTGGAGGAAAGAGGCGTTCTTTTAGTGAATCGCTACTGAGGAAATTTAGAGAACCAGCATTTGAGGCTGACTACAATACAATTTTACTGCTGCCAACTTATATTTCGCGGAAAGACCACAAAGATAAGAGAGATTAGGGCTCGTACAGAGGCATATAGGCAGTCATTTTTCCCTCGTTCTGTTTGGGAGTGTAACAGGAAGATGCTAGTTGTGGTACGAGGTACCCTCCGCCACGCACCGCATGGTGGATTGCGGAGTATGTATGTAGATGTAGATATAGACGTGACGAGCTTGTTTTGGTCTAGAAGAACCTTTCCCGACCCATTGCGACGGTTGCACCTTGGTTTTAACATCATAACAGTAGAGCCACGTCTCGCCACCAGTTATGGTTCTCTTAAGAAACATCTATCTCTTATTTGCACGACCCAAAAGCTCTTCATAGACTGTATCTGGTCTTGACTGATGAGCCGTGGGACGAACTTGGCGGCAGCACGATGCGTTCCAGTGTCAGGATTTCATGATGTGATCCAGTCTGCAGCTCGTGATCTAGTGGCTAACGTTGCTACCTCTGAATGATGGGGTCCCGGTTTCGATTCCCGGCCGGGTTGGGGGATTTTCTCTGCCCCTCATCATTTCATCATGATCATCATTTGTGACTGTGGTTAGATTGGACTGTGTAAAAATTGGGACTTTGTACAGGCGCTGATGACCCCGCATTCAGCGCCCCCCTCCCCAAACCAAACATGATGATGATGATGATGATGATGATATGATCAAACTGAAATGTTACAGTCCTATGTAATCTCTCGGACAGTCTGTCTTCGAATGTTACAGTCCTCTGCAATCTGCCGGCCGCGGTGGTCTCGCGGTTCTAGGCGCGCAGTCCGGAACCGTGCGACCGCTACGGTCGCAGGTTCGAATCCTGCCTCGGGCATGGATGTGTGTGATGTCCTTAGGTTAGTTAGGTTTAAGTAGTTCTAAGTTCTATGGGACTGATAACCACAGCAGTTGAGTCCCATAGTGCTCAGAGCCATTTGAACCATTTTTGAACCTCTGCAATCTCTCGGACAGTCTGTCTTCGATTGGCACGCACAATTTCGTTGACGTTCCCGACATGAGCACTGTCGATAAAACTCGATGCCGAGAGTCATCTTCAACTTACATTTGGCCTTTTTCAAACCGTGTGAACCACCATGCGTAACACCGAGCGCGGCTTAAGCCCTCATTAACGTAGGCTTCCAGCATCATTTGGTGTGTCTCTGTAAAGGTTTTCTTGAGTTTGACGCAAAATTTAATACAGACACATCGCTCCTCTAATTCTGCCATCTCGAAATCTGCAAACAGTGCGAGACAACGTTCTACTCAGTGCAGCAATGAACAATGACTAACAGATGTACAACAATGAAACTTGAAGCAGTTACACAATAAACACAGCCGTGGACGATGCCAACCGCATTTCGCTTCAACACACCATCGGCGCTAAATTGCGAATGTTTCGGTATTTTTTGAACAGACCTCGTATAGCATGAATCATCATCCCAGATCACTAGTTTCCCGTCACTGCACCCCATACTTTCCAACTCTCTGCGCCAGCTGGACTGCTGGAAGCGCTTTGGAGTTAACTAGTGACTCCTCCCGCTGTTTTCGTGATTTTTTTACAACCATCCTCCACAATCCTCGACAGTACATGAACTCTCCCTGCTCTTGGCGTAGCTGTGGTTGTTCTTTCACGTTTCCACTTCACAGTCACAGCACCAAGAGTCGACTTGGGCAGCTTCAGAACGGTTAAAATGTCACAGCTTAGCAAAAGAACTGGCGGAGAACCCGAGAAAATTCTGGTCTTACGTAAAATCGCGACGCGGGTCTAAGGCTACCATTCAGTCCCTTGTCGACCAGTCTGGTGCGGGAGTTGAAGATAGCAAACCGTAAGCAGAAGTTTTAAATCTCACTTTCAAGAAATCGTCCACACCGGAGAATCGTACAAACATACCGTCACTTGACCGTCGGACAGACTCCCCTACGGACGACATAATACACTACTGGCCATTAAATTGCTACACCAATAAGAAATGCAGATGATAAACGGGTTTTCATTGGAGAAATATATTATACTACAACTGACATGTGATTACATTTTCACGCAATTAGGGTGCTTAGATCCTAAGAAATCAGTACCCAGAACAACCACCTCTGGCCGTAATAACGGCCTTGATACGCCTGTGCATTGAGTCAAACAGAGCTTGGATGGCGTGTACAGGTACAGCAGCCCATGCAGCTTCAACACGATACCACAGTTCATCAAGAGCAGTGACTAGTGTATTGCGATGAGCCAGTTGCTCGGCCATCATTGACCAGACGTTTTCAATTGGTGACAGATCTGGTCAGGGCAGCAGTCGAACATTTTCTGTATCCAGAAAGGCCCGTACAGGATCTGCAACAAGCGGTCGTGCATTATCCTGCTGAAATGTTGTGTTTCGCAGGCATCGAATGAAGGGTAGAGCCACGGGTCGTAACGCATCTGAAATGTAACGTCCACTGTTCAAAGTGGCCTCAATGCGAACAAGAGGTGACCGAGACGTGTAAACAATGGCACCCCATACCGTCACGCCGGGTGATACGCCAGTATGGCGGTGACGAATACACGTTTCCAATGTGCGTTCACCATGATGTCGCCAAACACGGATGCAATCATCATGATGCTGTAAACAGAATCTGGATTCATTCGAAAAAATTGACGTTTAGCCATTCGTGCACCCAGGTTTGTCGTCGAGTCCACCATCGCAGGCGGTCCCGTCTGTGATGCAGCGTCAATGGTAACTGCAGCCATGGTCTCTGAGCTGATAGTCCGTGCTACTGCAAACGTCGTCGAACTGTTCGTGCAGATGGTTGTTGTCTTGCAAACGTCCCCATATGTTAACTCAGGGATCGAGACGTGGCTGCACGGTCCGGTACAGCCATGCGGATAAGATGCCTGTCATCTCGACTGCTAGTGATACGAGGCCGTTGGGATCCAGCACGGCGTTCCGTATTACCGTCCTGAACCTACCGATTCCATATTCTGTTAACGGTCAGTGGATGTCGACCAACGCGAGCAGCAATGTCGCGATACGATAAACCGCAATCGCGATAGGCTACAATCCGACCTTTATCAAAGTCGGAAACGTGATGGTAGGCACTTCCCCTGCTTACACGAGACATCACAACAACGTTTCACCAGGCAACCCTGGTCATCTGCCGTTTGTGTATGAGAAATCGGTTGGAAACTTTCCTAATGTCAGCACGTTGTAGGTGGCGCCACCGGCGCGAACCTTGTGTGAATGCTCTGAAAAGCTAATCATTTGCATATCACAGCATCTTCTTCCTGTCGGTTAAATTTCACGTCTGTAGCACGTCACCTTCGTGGTGCAGCAATTTTAATGGCCAGTAGTGTATTCTCAAAAATGGTTCAAATGGCTCTGAGCACTATGGGACTCAACTGCTGTGGTTATCAGTCCCCTAGAACTTAGAACTACTTAAACCTAACTAACCTAAGGACATCACACACATCCATGCCCCAGGCAGGATTCGAACCTGCGACCGTAGCAGTCGCGCGGCTCCGGACTGGAGCGCCTAGAACCGCACGGCCACCGCGGCCGGCAGTGTATTCTCAGTTCGAGTAAAATAAATTTTCTTGACACTGAAAACTGATGGCCACGAAACAGCATGGTTTTAGAAAGAATCGCTCGTGCGAAGCTCAGCTTGTTCTTTACTCACACGATATACTGAGAACTATGGATGGAGGGCAACAGGCAGATTCCATGTTTCTAGATTTGCGGAAAGCATTTGACAGGGTGCCCCATTGAAGGCTGTTAGCGTAGGTACGAGCAATTGGAATAACTACACAGGTGTTTGACTGGCTCGAAGAATTCTTAAGTAATACACTCCTGGAAATGGAAAAAAGAACACATTGACACCGGTGTGTCAGACCCACCACACTTGCTCCGGACACTGCGAGAGGGCTGTACAAGCAATGATCACACGCACGGCACAGCGGACACACCAGGAACCGCGGTGTTGGCCGTCGAATGGCGCTAGCTGCGCAGCATTTGTGCACCGCCGCCGTCAGTGTCAGCCAGTTTGCCGTGGCATACGGAGCTCCATCGCAGCCTTTAACACTGGTAGCATACCGCGACAGCGTGGACGTGAACCGTATGTGCAGTTGACGGACTTTGAGCGAGGGCGTATAGTGGGCATGCGGGAGGCCGGGTGGACGTACCGCCGAATTGCTCAACACGTGGGGCGTGAGGTCTCACGGTGTTCTTATTTCAATTTCCAGGAGTGTAGAATTTAGTATGTTGTCCTCGACGGTCAGTGTTGATCAGAGACAAGGTATCGTTAGTAGTACCACAGGGAAGTGTGATAGGACAGCTGTTGTTCTCTGTGTACATAAATGATTTGCCAGACAGGGTGGGCAGCTATCTGCGGTTGTTTTGCTGATGATGCCGTGGTGTACGGTGGGGTCTCGAAGTTGAGTGACTGTAGGCAGACACAAGATGCCATAGACAAAATTTCCAGTTGGTTTGATGAATGGCAGCCAGCGCTAAATGTGGAAAAATACACTGAAGCGCCAAAGCATCTGATATAGGCATGCGTGTTCAAATACAGAGATACGTAAACAGGCAGAATACGGTGCTGCGGTCGGCAACACCTACATAAAACAAGAAGTGTCTGGCGCAGTTGTTAGATCGGTTACTGCTCCTGCAATGGCAGGCTATCAAGATTTAAGTGAGTCTGAACGTGCTGTTATAGTCGGTGCACGAGTGATGCGACACAGCATCTCCGAGCTAGCGATGAAGTGGAGATTTTCCCGCACGACCATTTCACGAGTGTAACTTGAATATCAGGAATCCGGTAAAACATCAAATCTCCGACATCGCTGTGGCCGGAAAAAGATACTGCAAGAACGGGATCACCGAAAACTGAGGAGTGAGCCGCTGTGGCCGAGCGGTTCTAGGGACTTCAGTCCGGAACCGCGCTGCTGCTACGGTCCCAGGTTAGAACCCTACCTCGGGCATGGATGTGTGTGATGTTCTTAGGTTAGTTAGGTATAAGTAGTTCTAAGTCTAGGGGACTGATGACCTCAGATGTTAAGTCCCATAGTGCTTAGAGCCATTTGAACCATTTGAACAACTGGGGAGAATCGTTCAGCGTGAAAGAAGTGCAAGCCTCCAGGAAATTGCTGCAGATTTAAATGCTGGGCCATCAACAAGTGTCAGCTACGTACCATTCAACGAAACATCATCGATATGGGCTCTCGGAGCTGAAGGCCCACTCAAGTACTCTTGATGACTGCAGGATACAAAGCTTTATTCCTCGCCTGGGCCCGACAACACCGACATTGGACTGTTAATGACTGGAAACATGCTGCCTGGTCGGGCGAGTCTCGTTTCAAATTCTATTGAGCAGATGGACGTGTACGGGTATGGAGACAACCTCATGAATCCATGGACCCTGCATGTCAGCAGGGGACTTTTCAAGCTGGTGGAGGCTCTGTAATGGTCTGGGGCACATGTAGTTGGAGGATATGGGACCCCTGATATGTCTAGATACGACTCTGATAGATGACATGTACGTAAGCATCCTGCCTCATCAGCTGCATCCATTCATGTCCATTGTGCATTCCGACAGACTTGGGGAATTCCATCAGGACAATGCGACACCTCACACGTCCAGAATTGCTACAGAGTGGCTCCAGGAACACTCTTCTGAGTTTAAACACTTCCGCTGGCCACCAAACTCCCTAGACTAGAACATAATTGAGCATATCTGGGATACCTTGCAAGATGCTGTTCAGAAGAGATCTCCACCCCCTCTGTTCTTAAGGATTTATGGACTGTCCTGCAGGATTCATGGAGTCAATTCCTTCCATTAGTCCAGTCCATGCCACATTGTGTTGCGGCACTTCTGAGTGCTCGCGGGGCCCCTACACGATATTAGGGTTCGGGTACAGTGTTACTAGTGTCCTGCTTGACACAGTCAAGTCGTTTAAATATCTGGGCGTAAGGCTATAAAGCGATATGAGGTGTAATGAGCATGTGAGTACTGTGATGGGGAAGGCGAATGGGCGACTTCGATTTATTGGGAGAATGTTGGGAAAGAGTGGTTCACCTGTATTGCAGACCGCATATAGGACGCTGGTGCGACCTATTCTTGGGTACTGCTCGAGTGTTTGGGATCCGTACCAGGTCGGATTGAAGGAAGACATCAAGCAATTCCGAGGCGGGCTGCTGGATTTGTCACAGGTAGGTTCAAAGAACACAGAAGTGTTATAGAGGTGCTTCGGGAATTCAAACGAGAATCCTTTTGGAGGAACACTATTGAAAAAATTTAAAGAACCGGTATTTGAAGGTGACTGCAGAATGATTCTATTGCCGCCAACATACATGGCGCGTAAGGACCGCGAAGATCAAGATACGCAGATAGTCGTTTTTCTCTCACTCTATTTGCGAGTGGAACAGGAAACGAAATGACAAGTGGTACAGAGTACATTCGACGACGCACCTTGCGGTGGCTTGCGGAGTATCTGTCAAGACGTAGGTGGAAATGAGGGTCACTATAACCATGGGTTCGGTGTGGGGCGGCGGTGGGGTGGGTGGACTGCTGTGGCCTGTTGTGGGGTCGTGAACCACTGAGGACTACGGCGGGACGAAGCCTCTCCGTCGTTTCTAGGTCTCCGGTTTAATACACACACAATACATATGTATGTCCCTGGCCGACTCCCAATCAGTAGTCCACGTTCGAAGTCACTGAGCTCTCTTGATCGATTCATTCTGTATTTAGCTCTCATCTTCGAAGACCACAACTGATTTGTACATGTCTCTGGTTCAACGAAGACAAAGGTACCCTACCACGTATCGACTGGCCCGCTAAATCGCTCGACCTTAACCCCATAGAATGTCTGTGACTATTTGGAACAGTAGGTGAATCCTAACAATCAATAACCTCGCAGTCAGAATTAAAATTCTGACTATCTGACGCTGTCAGGTATGACCGCAGCTATCGTATTTTTTGGTACGTTATGCTGTAACATAGTTTTAATTTTGTCCGAAGAAGGTGTCCCTTGTGACACCGAAACCTAGGTAACAAATTAATTGTGTTCGCGACTGAGGGCTGTTTTTTTCAAAAATTAGAATCTGTTTTCTGTTATTCTATCAACATGATGGTTCCATTTCATTCTATTCTCTTTTATCTTGTCATTAACTGCAAAGATTCTTAAATAGATATTATTGTTTCACTTCTTATTGTATTTATTTTATTACATCCCACACATACCTCATGAACTTCACCCTCGTGGTTCTTGCGCGAAATGTACGTTGGCGCAACAGAATCGTTCTTCAGCCGTTCAAAAATGGTTCAAATGGCACTGAGCACTATGGGACTTAACTTCTAACAAGGGAACCTCCCCATCGCACCCCCCTCAGATTTAGTTATAAGTTGGCACAGTGGATACGCCTTGAAAAATTGAACACAGATCAATCGAGAAAACAGGAAGAAGTTGTGTGGAACTATAAAAAAATAAGCAAAATATACAAACTCAGTAGTCCACGCGATCATAGGCAACATCAAAGATAATCTTAAATCAGCAGCGTCGTGGTCCCGTCGTTAGCGTGAGCAGCTACGGAACGAGAGGTCCTTCGTTCAAGTCTCCCCTCGAGCGAAAAATTTTTCTTTATTTTCGCAAAGTTATGATCTGTCCATTCGTTCATTGACGTCTCTGTTCACTGTAATAAGTTTAGTGTCTGTGTTTTGCGACCGCACCGCACAACCGTGCGATTAGTAGACGAAAGGACGTGCCTCTCCAATGGGAACCGAAAACATTTGATCGCAAGGTGATAGGTCAACCGATTCCTCCACTGGAAAACACGTCTGATATATTCTATACGATACTGGTAACGGCATGTGCGTCACATGACAGGAATATGTTGTCGACCCACCTAACTTGTACACTTGGCGAATGGGTAAAAAGAATCTTCTACCTTGCCCGATTTAGGTTTTCTTGTGGATGTGATAATCACTACCAAAAAAGTGATGAAAACATAAGAGTTTGTCACATAAACTGCAACAAATGAATCCAAAAGTCTCACAGTCGCACACTTTTCCCTGTGCTGTGTCAAAACATATGTTTTTAACGTTTTCAAATTTTTCCGTGTGTAGACCGTCAAATCCTGCATATGTCCAAGCAAATCTGAACATGTCCTGGAATTTTGGAGAACGAAGTTGATTATGTGTGAGTGTCTGAACTTTGATAATTGTCTGAAAATAAAAAATTAAAATTTTTGCTTGAAGGAAGACTTGAACCAAGGACCTCTTATTCCGTAGCTGCTCACGCTAACCACGGGACCACGGCGCTTATGACATCTGTCTATGCTTAAAACTGCTTATGTTGCGGATGGACTACTCAGTTTGTATATTTAGCTTATTTTTTCATAGTTCCACACAACTTCTTCCTGTTTTCTCGATTGATCTGTGTTCAGTTTTTCAGGGTCTATCCACCGTGGCAACTTATAACTAAATCTGAGGGGGGCGCGATGGGGAGGTTCCCTTGTGAGGTCATCAGTCCCCTAGAACGTAGAACTACGTAAACCTAACTGACCTAAGGACATCACACACATCCATTCCCGAGGCAGGATTCGAACCTGCGACCGCAGCGGTCGCGCGGTTCCAGACTGTAGCGCCTACAACCGCTCGGCCACCGTGGGCGCCTCTGTAGCCGTCTTCAAATGCTGATCCTTTAAATGTCCTCACCAATACCTCACGATAAGAAAGTCGTCTGCCCCACATGGTTCACCATTTGAGTTCACGAAGCGTCTCAGTAATATCTGCGTGACGATCGAATCTACCGTGAACAAACCTAGTAGCTCGCCACTGACTTGCTTCGATGTCTTCCTTGATTCCGACTTAGTGGGGATCCCAAACACTCGAACCGAACTCAAGAATGAGTCCCACTAGCGTTCCACACGCCGTCTTTATGGATGTGCTACACTTTCCCAAAATTCTCCCAAAAAAACGAAGTCGAAGGTCCACCTTCCCTACTACCAACGTGAGGTGCTCACCCATTTCCTTACACTTTGCAACGTTACGCCTAGATACGAGGTGTGGCTAGAAAAAAACCGGACTGCTACTGGTGAAACAATAAAACGAATGCAATAAGGCTGAAAGTCGCGTGGCCTGTCACGTGACTCTCGCTCCGCCTACTGCTCGAGTTTCATCTGCCTCCTGCACTCAGTCTGCCCGTGGCGTCTGTTTTAAGTAGTTGACGTTTTGTCTGTGCGTCGGAAAATGTTGAGTGTACAGAAAGAACAGCGTGTTAACATCAAATTTTGTTTCAAACTAGGAAAATCTGCAAGTGAAACATTTGTAATGTTACAACAAGTGTACGGCGATGATTGTTTATCGCGAACACAAGTGTTTGTGTGGTTTAAACGATTTAAAGATGGCCGCGAAGACACCAGTGATGACACTCGCACTGGCAGACCATTGTCAGCAAAAACTGATGCAAACATTGAAAAAATCGGTAAACTTGTTCGACAAGATCGCCGTTTAACAATCAGAGCAGTGTCTGAGTTAACAGGAGTTGACAAGGAAAGTGTTAGGCAGATTCTTCAGGAAAGTTTCAACATGAACAAAGTGTGTTCAAAAATGGTTCCAAAGTGTCTCACAATTGAACAGAAGGAACGCCGAAGAATGATTTGTTCTGACATCCTGGAAAACATTGAAAGTGATCCCACCTTCTTACAAAATGTTATTACTTGCGATGAATCGTGGTTTTTTACTTACGATCCCGAAACTAAACGCCAATCGATGCATTGGAAAACTCCTGGTTCTCCACGACAAAAAAAAGCACGAATGTCAAAATCTAAATTCAAGGCAATGATGATTGTTTTTTTGACATCAAAGGGATTGTGCACATTGATTGGGTACCAGAGGGACAAACAGTGAATCAGCATTACTACATTAGCGTCCTGGCTACCCTACGTGAGCGAGTACGGAGAAAACGGAACGATTTGTGGAGAAAAAAGTCATGGATCCTTCACCAAGACAATGCCCCAGCTCACAGTGCGTTGTCAGTGAAGACGTTTTTGGTAAAACACAACATTCCCATCTTAGATCATCCATCCTACTCACCTGATTTGGCCCCCTGTGACTTTTTTCTTTTCCCTAAAGTCAAGTCAGCTTTGAAAGGAACTAGATTTGAGACTGTTGAAGCAGTAAAAGAAAAAGCGACGGAAGTAATGTATGGACTTACCGAAAATGATCTGCAGCATTGCTATGAACAGTGGAAAATTCGTATGGAGCGGTGTAGAGACCGAGGAGGAGAGTACATTGAAGGAGATAACATGAAATTGTAAATAATTGTAAATAAATGTTTTTTCCAGCATCAGTCCGGTTTTTTTCTAGCCGCACCTCGTATTTTCCAAGATGCTACTCCAGGTGGGTGTGAATATAAATGTGCGCAACGGAAAATAATAAACGCTAAAATGAAGATTTGGCCCTGTCTGACTACCCCCTGAAGCAGATCTTAGGATCTCTTAATGGACTTTAACATGTAAATTACAACCTAAACATAAATGAATGACTAAGGCAACTAATCCTACTAAACGATAAACGTTGTTCCTGCTTATATATTCACTGTAGATTAAAAAAACCTTCATATTACAAAGTTTACATTTCCTCTGTGCGCCACCTGCACATACGTCCAAAATACGGTTTAGTTAGATTCGTCCGTCGGCGTATCCAACGCCTCGGGCGTGCAGCGACGAAAGGCAAATAACCTCCTCCGGGGTCTCCACATCCGACGTGTCCGACGCCACCTCCTCCTTCATAGATAAACAATGAATGATATGACAATCGGCGGGCACAACGTTCAATCGTGAAATTAAGGCTTCATCACCAACTGAAAACTCATTTGACACAAATATGACCAAGCCGCGGTGCTTTATGACCATTCCTGGTTTGTTTTTCACATTAACAGTCACAGGTCGTCCCTCAACTATGCGTTTCAAAATTGAAGCATATGGACGCCACTTAGACCACTCAAATTCCTCAAACACAATTACATTATGAACGCGAGGGTCATAACCGCCAAATCCGAATTCGGAACAGAAAGGAAGATATATATGTTGTTTACGTGACAAGATTTTTTCAGTCAAAGTAGACTTGCCAATATTTGTGTCTCCGTACAGATATAATTGTTTTTTACGCACCATCTTGGACCGAAAGGCGTCATTGTACCAACGGACCACACGGCCCGCCCAGCCATTATAATGTAGCTGGCACTCGGACAATGACCTCACTATAAGCTTCTTAGCCTGAAAGGATTCAAAATATTTTTCTATAAACCGAATACGTGACCAATTATTAACTAAAAAAGGATCAGTATAATCTATGAAGTTTGTACGTTCAGCCCACCTACGTACACGAACGTTGAAAGACAGAGCTGAATCATTACAATTCGAAATTGGCTCGGAATCATATTTAGTTATATAAATTAAAGCAGTTTTCCTACTTCTACATTTTTGAACGTCGAATACACCATTTATACTACCAAACATAAACTCCAATCCACTTCTAACCTCGGTTAAAAGCTTAGAATCACTCAACTTTAAGTATGCATGAATATGTGTTAACCTTGTGCAAAAGGCTCTTCAGATACACAATACTCAATAAGATTAAGTAAAATTACTAATCAATTGCCCAAGTCTGCCCCTTATTATGACTGCGCGATCTAATTTCAACAACGCGAAATGAGTGACATCATCCACGTACCAAACACTAGAAGACACTACTTTCAAAGATGATCTACGGTGGTGTGGAACCCCAGTAGATCACGGCTGTTTAGCTTTTATAACCCTATTAAGACGAAGCAATTTGCGATATCACCGTATTTACTGCGTCCGGTGCGTTGAAGTGATAGTTCAAGTACTCGTCTGCGACGATGGAAGAACCCCAGCTACAAATAAACTCTTTCAAACACTAGGACGGCAGAAGGCGGTCCTCTGACTAATATACTCTTATACTGTCTTCTCGTCTCTGTTTTCTAGAGACGAGAAACGCCAGCTCCCAGCCACAAGGACGGAGTTCAGATAACGTCTCAACGTAAGTATAGGCAGAGGAAGTGCTCTCAATTACTGAACCCTGCGTACTCAATGACGATTTCCAACCCGGAGGTGAAGTTCAGAATCGTATATGAAATTACAATTAAATGAATACCAATAGCTGCTTACGGGCTGATATACATCAACGGGGACAGATGAAAATGTGTGCCCCTACTGGGACTAGAAGCCGAGATCTCCTGCTTACATGGCAGACGCTCTATCCTTCTGAGCCACCCAGGGCACAGAGGATAGTGCGACTGCAGGGATTTATCTCTGGCACGCTCCCTGTGAGATCCACAGTCTCAACTTATAGTCCACGCACTACATTCGTAGTGCCCCTGCCATTATATAGTCCAGTGAAACTGTCAGAAAAAAAAGCCTGTACCTTGCAAAACGTGGGGTAGAAGATTTTATTTTTTTTAACTCGTTCATATTGTTGGAAAGGTTAGAAAACCAAGTTTTGCCAACAAAATTTCTCTTGGGAAAACTTTCTGCAGTCAAAAAACTTCAAAAATTTCGGACTTTTTTCAGTTTTTTCAAAATAGTTTCATTTGCTCCTATCGCTTTGACGTCTATTTTCTTTTTTAAAGAGCACAAAATTCTCTACAAATTTGATTTTTACAATTTTTTTCTGCTCCCAGTACCTAAGGCGCTACAGCGCGTCAAAAAATACCAATTTTCCAAATTTCGAGCAAAGTCGCAAATTACCTAATTTTTGAACACTGTTATTTCAGTTTCTATTTGTGTAGTATAAACATATTACTCATCATGTTATTCATTGGAATTTGCCATCTCACTCTGCTGCAGGGCCAGAACAAACAGAAACATATTCAGTAACTACGAACACATTCACGTCGGATTGCGTGAAGTTTATTTGTGCTACAATATGTAATACGATTGCATGCAGGTGCCGTACATTTTATACAGTTGATTGACGTTAATGATCAGTTATAAGAAAAAGTATGTAGGAATTGTTCTTTAGCGGACAAAAGCGTATTTATTCTTTGGAGGGCGGAAGGCGATTATCTCTGGTGATTGTTCACAGCGCGCTGACAGCTATTAGCACACAATAATAAGGGTCCAACAGTTTGGAGTCGCTTCCATTCAGTATATGTTGTGGTGCTGAAAATGAGTATGTCTGACATGAATTTGTGTTTCATTTGCGAAAAAACTGTGGTGAGTGGTGGACGCAATGTGAAAAAGAAAGGACTGAGCACACTTATCGATTGTAGTGTTAAACGCAGGGAGTCTGCTCACACCCGTTTTTTTGAAAACGCTCAGTGAAGTGATGGTGCATGAAGCATGCTACAAGAAGTACATTAATGAGAGAGTGATAGCAGCTAGCCTTCGACATCCTCAGGAACCAACAGGCGTGCTACGTCGGTCGCAGAAAAAAGGTCAATTCAATTTCAAAGAGAAATGCTTTTTATGTGCAAAAGGGAATTCTGATGACTTTTTAACCAAGCAGTTAAGATTGCCATACGCCAAACGAAATTTTGTTTACAAAGTAATGATATTGGAAGTGCAATCGACAGTATTAGAACAAGCTAAACGACGTGGTGATGAATTTGGTCAACAAGAGATAGAGCGGATTCAAAATGTAAATGATTTGGTTGCTGCAGATGGGTGTTACCACAGATTTTGCTACAGAAAGTTCTTTCACCGTGTTTCAGCTACTGGACAGAAACGAGGTTACCGACCTGCAACACAAGTAGATGAAGGCGTGGAGGCTATATTTGCCTACCTGGAAACCAATACGGAAGAATGTCAGTTTTGTATGGACGATCTGTTAGAGCAAATACATCACCTCGTCCTGATATTCGAACTGTCAAGGCTCGCCTTTTCCAGGAATATGGTGACAATGTGGTGATAGCTGAAACAGCTTCAAAGCCAGCAGTCATATGTTTCAAGAATGTTGGGCACCAGCTACTCAGTGAAAATTGGTACACCAAAAGAAATTCAGATCCTCAGCAAGAAAGACTACGAATCGTCAAAGCAGCTGCAAATATCATATTAGACGATATAAGATCGGTAGTGCACGATGTAAAACAGTATCCTCCCTCTGATAATTTTTTATGTGATGTAGAGTCTGTCATACCAGAATCTGTAAGATTGCTCTTTGAAACTATAATTTTGAAACACAAGCGGTCTCCCTAAAAATGGGGGAAAATGTGTTTATCTTGCTCATGCACTCACAAGTGCTGCGAGGCCACGTTTATTTATTTCATCACTTTTGACTGTTATTAGTGCATACTTGTACCGGAAGATTGGCTCAAAACATCTCATCCAGGTTTTGTCTTCCCTTGGCTTTGCAGCATCTTATACGGAAGCTGCCCTATTGGCAGTGTCTTCAATCTTTCAGCTTGACAACGAAAGACAACGAAGTGACGCATTTTGCCAATTTGTGTTTGATAATGCGGATTTCAATGTAAACATCCTAAATGGAACTGGTACTTTTCATGCAATGGGATGCATAATGTGTGTTACTCCTCGTGATGCATTGCTTCCTCAGAAAAATATTAAAAAGTTGAATCATCGTCCCTCAGCTCAAATTGTTAGTGTAGGCGGAAAAGATGACATACAGACATTCCACAGAACACAAGTTGGAGGGCTGAAGGCTATAAAAATTGAAGATTTGGACATAATTGCTCCTGCAAAAGGTGAGATCGTCATCTCAACAGCGGAAATTACGTGGTTATATTGTAAATGGTCTCAGAATGCAGTTGTTTCAGGATGGAATGGTTACATGGAACGCTTGACGGCAGGCAAAGAATATGAACTTTCTAAAATAAAGTGTCTTCCATTTCTTAATTCATCACCAACCCATTATGACACCATATATACTGCTCTGATGATAGCCAGAGATGCATGTAAAAGACATAATCAGATTACATGCTTTGTCACTTTTTGATCAGCCTCTGTATTGGAAGGCTAGGGATATTGTGGAGATTGATCTTCCTGAATTTCACAATGTGGAGGACCGACTTGGAGGTTTCCATTTCCTTATGTCGTTCATCCGATGTATCGGTATGATCATGGGTGGAAGTGGATTAAAGGACTTATTTGGTGTAATATTCGCTGAAAACAGCGTTGAAAAGATTTTGTCAGGACATGCATATTCCACGGCTGTGCGAGCGCATTTATTGTGTCACCTTGCTTTGGCCTGTCAAGTGTGGGATCACATTGAGCTAACAGAAGATGAACGTGGGACATTGAATGACTTGTCTTCTCCTTTTATATTTATAATTTCACAAATACCAGGGCTGAGGTGGCCCATAGTGAACTTCAGGTAGTGATGTAAGAATCACAATAGTTGGGTGCCCAGCAATCCTCATGTTGCATACAGAGAAATTGAATACCTGAAAGTGAGGTGGTAAATTCCAAAATATAACATGATGTATAATGTATTTATACTACACAAACAGAAACTGAAAAAATATTGTTCAAAAATAAGGTATCTTGCCACTATGCTCAAAATTTGAAAAAATGGTATTTTTTGAGGCGCTGTAGTGCCTTAGATATTGGGAGTAGAAAAAAATGGCAAGAATCAAATTTGAAGAAAATTTTGTGCTCTTTAAAAAAGAAAATAGACGTTGAAGCGATAGGAGCAAAAAAACTGAGATATTTTGAAAAAACTGAAAAAAGGCCGAAATTTTCTAAGTTTTTTAACTGCAGAAAGTTTTCCCAAGCGAAATTTTGTTGGCAAAACTCAGTTTTTTAATATTTCCAACCATATGAACGAGTTGAAAAAATAAACCCTTCTACCCCACCTTTTGCAAGGTATATCTGCTATTTGACTGGACTAATACCCATTACTCGCGGCACACAATCCACCGAGTCCTATAAGAGTTCAGGCAAGTCGTGTGCACCCGCACTGAAGAAGGTCATCAGACAATTATCCTTAACGATATGAAGATGGCATCTGTTCTTTCGGACATGTCCAAAAGAACAGATGCCATCTTCATATCAGAATCGTATAGGTTCGCAACAGTACAGAGTCTAACTGTTCTATCTATAAACTCTCCAGAGAGCAACGACAGCAAGTCCGGCTGTATCAACAAAGCTGATATCGAGCGACCGTCACACACGGGCGCTCACAACAGAAGACTTCGTCTAAAATGGCTCTGAACACTATGGGACTCAACTTCTGAGGTCATTAGTCCCCTAGAACTTAGAACTAGTTAAACCTAACTAACCTAAGGACATCACAAACATCCATGCCCGAGGCAGGATTCGAACCTGCGACCGTAGCGGTCTTGCGGTTCCAGACTGCAGCGCCTTTAACCGCACGGCCACTTCGGCCGGCAGACCCCGTCTCTCCACCGCTGGCCTCCCAGCAAGGCTCGGCTCCCCACCCTCATAATTCCGAAAACGGATGATATTCCCGAAACCACGGAATATTCTCCCTCTCTACAGATTCTTCCGAACGCTGACCAACCATATTTTAGTCTTTTGTCGTCCAGCGCGGAAAGTTTGCGAGGAAAATGGTACGCTTCTGAGGAAAAATCCTTGGAAATAACCCAGCCTGTGTGGTTTCCGAGGTGACGCTTCCTCGTTCCTCTCGGCTGCGTCCAAGATTTCCGTACTTTCCGAAGTATAATCCTTCCTGTCCAGCTACAACACCGGTCGGTCGCGACTCTATTGTGCCCCAGCGCTGCTCAGGTGTCCCAACGTCTGTCTTACTACTTCCTGTGTTTAAGCAGGACCAACACACCTGTGTGGGCCGTCCACCCAGGGCTTGAGTTCCGCTGCTATTTCATTTCCACTGTCGCTCCAACGTCTACTAGTATGGTAATAAAGACACTCCGTCACCTTTCACGCAGTAAGCGTTAACAATTATTTACAAGGTGTACGTGACAATGTCAGTCTCTTTTATATATATTCATATATACGATGTACAACCTATCACATGATACCTAATTGTGTTTGTAGATCATGGCAACGTATGTGGATGGGTACTTGTAAGGTGCGAAATTATAGCCACCTTACAATTTAATCGAAGTGACACTGTCAAGCACCACCCTACTAATGCTGTATTAGGACTTAACGTGATTGTCTTTCCTACTCATCCACATTAACATACATTTTTCTACCTTTAGAGCAAGCTGCCATTCATCACACGTACTAGGAATTTTGTCTAAGTCATCTTGTATATGCCGGCCGCGGTGGTCTAGCGGTTCTGGCGCTGCAGTCCGGAACCGCGGGACTGCTACGGTCGCAGGTTCGAATCCTGCCTCGGGCATGGGTGTGTGTGATGTCCTTAGGTAGTTCTAAGTTTTAGGGGACTTATGACCTAAGATGTTGAGTCCCATAGTGCTCAGAGCCATTTGAACCATTCATCTTGTATACTCCTACAGTCACAAAGATACCTCCCCATACACCACAGCGTTATCAGCAAAGAGTCGTAAATTGCTGCTCACCCTGTCCATCAGATCATTTCTGTATACAGAGAATACGAGCAGGCCTGTTGAGCTTTCATGGAGTACTCCTGCCGATATCGTTGTCGCTTTTGAAGAGTCAGTTCAGTTGTTGTACAACTGTCTTTCCCTGTCCTATTTCATTATTTAAGTCATCTCCGCTTTTTACGTTTTATGGTAACATAACCCTCAGATCCTTACATCCGCTGATATTGGCTCTGCACTCCAGATTCCGTATGATACTGTTGCCAACCTTCAGATATTCGGTTTTTGTCAAACAAATTGTTAGACCTCATTTTTCATATTCCTCTTTTTACTTCCGCAAGATGTTCTTAGCAGCAGCCTGGTCTTCTGCTGCGATATCGTAGTCATCAGCGAAGAGTAGTGTGAACAAAATTTCGTCCCAAACACTAAATTCTATGCTCTTCCAGGCTCCAAGTACTTCTCTACACAGATTTTAAATACCGTCATGCTACAGCAAACCCTTGGCGTAGCCCTTTTGTAACAGGAAATTCCGGTGACAATTTCCTACTTTGACAATACTCAAACGGTCCATATAGAACCGTTTAACTGCTTCGATGTAAGTACTTGACACCGCGCTATTCTTCATACTTGTCCACGGATTGTTTTCTTGCACATTATATATGGTTCAAATGGCTCTGAGCACTATGGGACTTAACATTTGAGGTGATCAGTCCCCTAGAGTTAGAACTACTTAAACCTAATTAACATAAAGACACCACACTCAACGATGCCCGAGGTAGGATTCGAACCTGCAACCGTAGCGGACTGAAGCGCCTAGAACCGCTCGGCCACAGCGGGCACATTATATAGGTCCTCGGTAAATCCACAAATATTAAATGAGTCTCTATCCTTCTAACTATTCTCTTATCTATTGGATCGCGAAATGTGAATATTCCATCAATACCTGAGCTAACCTAGTCTAAAACCGTTCTGTACTTCAGATCTGCAGTCTCTCTTTTCAGATTTTCTCATATAATCGAGGCAGTAACGGCATCACATTTATGCCCTGGTAATTTCGAGAATCCTGCCTATTTGCCTTTCCATAAATTGAAGTAATAAGTCTTCATCTCTTCCTTGGATACCTGGTCCCGTTCGAAAAATTTATTATCCAACTGGGCCAAGGTATCATTCCTTGCATAAATTTCTTCCCTTGGCAACACTTTACCCATTCCTCCAAGCTCTTTAGTGTAATCCCAGCACTATCTTTGTTTTCAACTCTCATCGTCTTCAGTATCTTCCACGCTCTGCTTCCTCTAGTGCCACTAAAACGGTTTTAGGATTATTTGCTTATTTCATTGTCCTCTGCTCTGCACTTCTACAGCTACATCTACATCATACTCCGCGAGCCAACTAATGGTGTCTGGTGGAGGGTACTTTTTTCCACTAACTGTTTCCTCCAAGCCTGTTCCACTCGCGAATAGCGCGTGGGAAGAATGATTGTCGGTAACTTTCTGTATTGTCTCTAATTTGCCGCTCCGGTCGCAGGTTCGAATCCTGCCTCGGGCATGGATGTGTGTGATGTCCTTAGGTTAGTTAGGTTTAATTAGTTCTAAGTTCTAGGCGACTGATGACCTCAGAAGTTAAGTCGCATAGTGCTCAGAGCCATTTGAACCATTTTTTGTCTCTAATTTCTCGAATTCCCTCTTCAGGGTCACTACGTGAGATGTTTGCAGGGGAAGTAATACGTTGTCCGACTCTTCCCGGAAAGTGCTTTCTCGAAATTTCAATAGTAAATATTGAGCCCTGCATGGCTCGCCGTCCCACCATTTGGCATTTTCCACCCTGTTTTAGCGTATTTCCATCTCATCACGTTGATTTAAATTACTGGCGTCACTGAGTCACTGTTTTGCCTGATCGTCATCGGCGCTAGTAGCGCATATCGATATATCCCCTCTGATAGGATTTTTGCTCGGCTACTACACTCCTGGAAATTGAAATAAGAACACCGTGAATTCATTGTCCCAGGAAGGGGAAACTTTATTGACACATTCCTGGGGTCAGATACATCACATGATCACACTGACAGAACCACAGGCACATAGACACAGGCAACAGAGCATGCACAATGTCGGCACTAGTACAGTGTATATCCACCTTTCGCAGCAATGCAGGCTGCTATTCTCCCATGGAGACGATCGTAGAGATGCTGGATGTAGTCCTGTGGGACGGCTTGCCATGCCATTTCCACCTGGCGCCTCAGTTGGACCAGCGTTCGTGCTGGACGTGCAGACCGCGTGAGACGACGCTTCATCCAGTCCCAAACATGCTCAATGGGGGACAGATCAGGAGATCTTGCTGGCCAGGGTAGTTGACTTACACCTTCTAGAGCACGTTGGGTGGCACGGGATACATGCGGACGTGCATTGTCCTGTTGTAACAGCAAGTTCCCTTGCCGGTCTAGGAATGGTAGAACGATGGGTTCGATGACGGTTTGGATGTACCGTGCACTATTCAGTGTCCCCTCGACGATCACCAGTGGTGTACGGCCAGTGTAGGAGATCGCTCCCCACACCATGATGCCGGGTGTTGGCCCTGTGTGCCTCGGTCGTATGCAGTCCTGATTGTGGCGCTCACCTGCACGGCGCCAAACACGCATACGACCATCATTGGCACCAAGGCAGAAGCGACTCTCATCGCTGAAGACGACACGTCTCCATTCGTCCCTCCATTCACGCCTGTCGCGACACCACTGGAGGCGGGCTGCACGATGTTGGGGCGTGAGCGGAAGACGGCCTAACGGTGTGCGGGACCGTAGCCCAGCTTCATGGAGACGGTTGCGAATGGTCCTCGCCGATACCCCAGGTGCAACAGTGTCCCTAATTTGCTGGGAAGTGGCGGTGCGGTCCCCTACGGCACTGCGTAGGATCCTACGGTCTTGGCGTGCATCCTTGCGTCGCTGCGGTCCGGTCCCAGGTCGACGGGCACGTGCACCTTCCGCCGACCACTGGCGACAACATCGATGTACTGTGGAGACCTCACGCCCCACGTGTTGAGCAATTCGGCGGTACGTCCACCCGGCCTCCCGCATGCCCACTATACGCCCTCGCTCAAAGTCCGTCAACTGCACATACGGTTCACGTCCACGCTGTCGCGGCATGCTACCAGTGTTAAAGACTGCGATGGAGCTCCGTATGCCACGGCAAACTGGCTGACACTGACGGCGACGGTGCACAAATGCTGCGCAGCTAACGCCATTCGACGGCCAACACCGCGGTTCCTGGTGTGTCCGCTGTGCCGTGCGTGTGATCATTGCTTGTACAGCCCTCTCGCAGTGTCCGGAGCAAGTATGGTGGGTCTGACACACCGGTGTCAATGTGTTCTTTTTTCCATTTCCAGGAGTGTTATTAGTTCCCATCTGCCGTGGAGTCAGTTGGAACGTGCGAGGAGGAGAGTTCACGGCGGCAGTTGGGGTCGTGAGTTGGGCCCTGGCAGTCAGTTGCGACGCGTCTGGGGCGCAGCCCGGGCCAGCCAGTCGCCGGCTTGCAGTGAGCCCTGCGTGGACATCGCCCGCCCGACCGTTGCCGCCACGCATCACTTCAGCCGGGCCCGACTTTTGGTAGATTGTTGGTCGGTCGGTTGGTCCGAGGACATCTGCGTGCTCGACTGGGACGCTGGCGGTCTCTGCGCAGTGTCGGAGTCTGTCTGCAGCTGTCCGATCGGTGCGTGCATCGTCGCTCGCCGACCCAGGACGTGAAGGTTGAGTGGTTTTGAGCATTACATTGCTGGTTCCGACGTTGGTGTTGTGGAATTTTTTCTGTGAGCAATAACGAGTGAAGTGTTCGAGATAGCCGCCGTCAGGTGGAATTGATCAAATTTATTTACCCATAGTAAAGGGCACCAGCGGAATTTTCTGTCTTGTGGCCGTTAGTGTTCTGGTTACATGCCCTGGCCGTTAACGTAGTTTTTAGGCAGTGTATTTTCCTCACCTGTTGTTGCTGCCCA
The DNA here is from genome assembly GCF_023898315.1 of Schistocerca nitens. Lineage (NCBI taxonomy): Eukaryota > Metazoa > Arthropoda > Insecta > Orthoptera > Acrididae > Schistocerca > Schistocerca nitens. The sequence goes on along the minus strand of NC_064623.1, from coordinate 85,641,060 downwards.
ACATGGTGTGTAGTTTTGGCAGCTCAGTTCACATACGCGTTTGCTACACCACGAAGATGACGTGCTACAGAAGCGAAATTTAACCGACAGGAAGAATATGCTGTGATATGCAAATGATTAGCTTTTCAGAGCATTCACACAAGGTTGGCGCCGGTGGCGACACCTACAACGTGCTGACATGAGGAAAGTTTCCAACCGATTTCTCATACACAAACAGCAGTTGACCGGCGTTGCCTGGTGGCACGTTGTTCTGACGCCTCCTGTAAGGAGGAGAAATGCCTACCATCACGTTTCCGACTTTGATAAAGGTCGGATTGTAGCATATCGCGATTGCGGTTTATCGTATCGCGACATTGCTGCTCGCGTTGGTCGAGATCCAATGACTGTTAGCAGAATATGGAACCGCTGGGTTCAGGAGGGTAATACGGAACGCCGTGCTGGAGCCCAACGGCCTCGTATCTCTAGCAGTCGAGATGACAGGCATCTTATCCGCTTGGCTGCAACCGATCGTGCAGCCACGTCTCGATTCCTGAGTCAACAGGTGGGGACGTTTGCAAGACGACAACCATCTGCACGAACAGTTCGACGACGTTTGCAGCAGCATCAACTGTCAGCTCGGAGACCATGGCTGCGGTTACCCTTGACACTGCATCACAGACGGGAGCGCCTGCGATGGTGTACTCAACGACGAACCTGGGTGAACTAGTGACAAAACGTCATTTTTTTCGGATGAATCCAGGTTCTGTGTACAGCATCATGATGATCGCATCCGTGTTTGGCGACATCGCGGTGTACGTACATTGGACGCGTGTATTCGTCATCACAATACTGGCGTATCACCCGGTTTGATGGTACGGGGTGGCATTGGTTACACGTCTCGGTCACCTCTTTTCGTATTGACGGCACTTTTAACAGTGGACGTTACATTTCAGATGCGTTACGACCCGTGGCTCTACCGTTCATTCGATCACTGCGAAACCCTACACTTCAGTAGGATATTGCACGACCGCATGTTGATGGTCCTGTACGGGCCTTTCTGGATACAGAAAATGTTCGACTGCTGCCCTGGCCAGCACATTCTCCAGATCTCTCACCAACTGAGAACGTCTGGTCAATGATGGCCGAGCAACTGGCTCATCACAATACGCCAGTCGCTACTCTTGATGAACTGTGGTATCGTGATGAAGCTGCAAGGGCAGCTGTACCGGTACACGCCATCCGAGCTCTGTTTGAGTCAAAGCCCAGGCGTATCAAGGCCGTTATTACGGCCAGAGATGGTTGTTCTGGGTACTGATTTCTCAGGATTTATGCTGCCAAATTGCGTGAAAATGTAATCACATGGCAGTTCTAGTATAATATCTTTGTCCAACGAATACCCGTTTATCATCTGCATTTCTTCTTGGTGAAGCAATTTTAATGACCAGTAGTGTACGTATAACCGGTAACATTCATCACGCCATTCGTGCTAGATACGAACACGGACGATGCGGCCGCGGCCGCACTTTATGGGAGCGCGGTGCGGTGTAGTTGGCAATACGCGTCTGGCGTGTAAGCCGCTAGCTGCCGCGGCTCGTAGCGTCGCGTCCCCCCTCGCCTGAGACAATAGAGTGAGGAGGGCTTTTCATAACACCTCGTCCCTCTCGGAATCACTCAGAGCGCGCTTCGACTCCACGCCGGCTCCATTAAGAGCGGCTCCCCACGGCGGCCGTGGTCAGCGCCACTCATATTTCATTTACGACCGGGGCTGCCCGACTTTCCCGGCTCACACATATTTCGCTATATCGCGCACGAAAAATATCGATGTTTACCGAGACGAAAAGTCACAGCCGCAAACCGGATGAAGTCTGACCGGCGTGGTTACTTTGACCACTCATGCACCACCAATTTTTTCAAAAAATGGCTCTGAGCACTATGGGACTTAACATCTGTGGCCATCAGTCCCCTAGAACTTAGAACTACTTAAACCTAACTAACCTAAGGACATCATACACATCCATGCCCGAGGCAGGATTCGAACCTGCGACCGTAGCTGTCGCGCGGTTCTGGACTGAGCGCCTAGAACCGCTAGACCACCGCGGCCGGCACCAATTTTTTTCACTTGGGTGTTTACCATGTGTTGTTCGGCAGTAAAGTTCCACCAATAATCGCTACATCACACCGTGAAGTGCCGATTTTCTTGCGCGACAGTTGGTGAACCTGTCGCGACTTAATTCTGAACGAAAAAGTGTATTACAGTCTGGTTGTGCGAAATCCACTGCTGTCAATTAACAGCAAAGTCATCGATGTTTTCAACTCTGTCATGTACGTTACTCGGTTAATTCTCAAAACAGACCATTGATTAATTTTTTGGTCACGTGTAGATATCTCCCAGTATCTTTCCCTTTTTGAGGTCATGTGTACGATTTCCCTGTTTTGGGATTAGTACGACCACAGGTTGTTGTTACTCCAGGATTACCGATACACAATTTATTAAACAGTGGTAGCACCGGTTCCCGACAGATCATAGAAGTTAAGCGCTGTCGGGCTGGGCTAGCGCTTGCATGGGTGACCATCCGGTCTGCCGAGTGCTGTTGGCATGCAGTGTGCACCCGGCCCTTGTGAGGCAAACTGAGGAGCTACATGACTGAGAAGTAGCGGCTCCGGTCTCGGAAACTGACATACGGCAGGGAGAGCGGTGTGCTGACCACATGCCCCTCCATATCCGCATCCAGTGACGCCTGTGGGCTGAAGATGACACGGCGGCCGGTTGGTGCCGTTGGGCCTTCATGGCCTGTTCGGGAGGAGTTAAGTTTTTAGTTTTTAGTTTATGTCAATGACAGTGTGGAACTAGGGAACACAAACATTAACTATTGTAATTGTCAATGTGCCTGTGACTAAGAAAGACAGACGTCAGTAGTATATTACTCAAATTGCAGCTTGCTGTGGTTCAGGTAGTGATTCAGGGACAAGATATAGCATCCAATAATTCCTTAAATAAGAAATGAAGTTTGTTGCCCACAACATTAACATTTGTAATTGTCAATGTGCCTATAACTAAGAAAAACAGACGTCAGTAGTATATTACTCAAATTGCAGCTTGCTGTGGTTCAGGTAGTGATTCAGGGACAAGATATAGCATCCAATAATTCCTTAAATAAGAAATGAAGTTTTTTGCCCACAACATTAACATCTGTAATTGTCAATGTGCCTATAACTAAGAAAAACAGACGTCTGTAGTATATTACTCAAATTGCAGCTTCTTGTGGTTCAGGTAGCGATTCAGGGACAAGATAATAGCGTCCAATATATCCTAAAATAAGAAATGAAGTTTGTTGCCCACAAGTCCCAGATATTGTCTCAATATAGGAAGAATAGATAACCTTAAACTGCACCGGGTGTTTTGAAAAGAGGATTTAGGCTTAAGAGTGATGAAATTTAAGGTATTATGCTTGGAGCTTTGTGTGTGGAACTTCTTCGCACTACTTCTCATTATGTACGTAATTTTGGTGACAGATCATACTGTTTGATTTATGTACCTTACTAATTTTTCTCTTTTACGAGGCTCAATAAAGCACTGAAGAAAATTTTAACAATATAGGAAAAGACAGAGTTCTGCTTACATGTGAAGTTGCAGACAGGCACAATTAAAAGAATGTGTGTGTATGTGAATGGTGTGTGTGTGTGTGTGTGTGTGTGTGTGTGTGTGTGTGTGTGTGTGTGTGTGTGTGTGTTATTGACAAAGACTGTGGCTGGAAGCTTTATGTGTCTTTTACCTGCCTGTCTGCAGCTTGAGGTCTCTTCTTCACGGTAACAAGCACTTTGTCTTTTCGTACATTGTTGATATTCCTACCTGGAGTTACCATTGTTTTATTTTGAAGAAAATATTAGGTCCATCTATTTATTTGCAGGTGCTTAAAGTTTCGTTGCGTTTTTGGAATATTGACGACAAATGGAATGGTAATTGACAGTTGTGGTGGAAGTACAGCCTGGTAAATGTATCCTCCTCAATTCCATGCTAACATGATCACCTACAAGTTTTTCCGTTGCTCCGTTTGCAGTTCAGAAAATGTATTTCACTAATTACTGTATACTACATTCATACCAGCCCCTACATTCACTAACATAAATAGCACAAAAGTTAAAAATCTGTCGAAGTACACCGGTTTTACAGCAAGAGGCTAAAAAGTAATGACTAACTTCTGAGCTCTCTGGTTCTCTCGACGTGCCTCATAAATGGCGTTCTTGCGGGTTTTGTACTGAGTTATTGTTTCCATTTGCTGCTCAACATTTTGAAGAGCGGCTCTGCCGTCCTATCGAGGTGCTGCGAGTTCTGCTGTTACTTGCACTCGTCGCTTGGACCTCCACCCACAGTGCGAACTGTTGCTGGTCTCGCATTGCTATTCACAGCTTAGTTCGACTCCCGACGCCCACTACGCTCTTTGAGGCTAGTTTGTTTTTCAGCGCCTGCACTGATACTACGTGGAACGTAAGTTATCTCAATGTGACCCAGATCATGATGTGATACCCGGCAACAGTTCCGGAGCCGAAGCCTTGTTTAAACTGAAACCTCCGTGCCTGTTCATTTGATTATTCACCATCTTTATTTCGATAGACTCCTTAATTAGAGTGTCTCAGAAACTTGACCGCATTCGAGAGGACGTCGGTCAAACCCGCTGACCCGTACAGATTTAGGTTTTTCATGTTGTTGTTGTGGTCTTCAGTCCTGAGACTGGTTTGATGCAGCTATCCATGCTACTCTATCCTGTGCAAGCTTCTTCACCTCCCAGTACTTACTGCAACCTACGTCCTTCTGAATCTGCTTGATGTATTCATCTCTTGGTCTCCCTATACGATTTTTACACTCCACGCTGCCCTCCAATGCTAAATTTGTGATCCCTTGATGTCTCAGAACATGCCCTACCAACCGGTCCCTTCTTCTTGTCAAGTTGTGCCACAAACTCCTCTTCTCCCCTATTCTATTCACTACCTCCTCATTAGTTACGTGATCTACCCATCTAATTTTCAGCATTCTTGTGTAGCACCACATTTCGAAAGCTTCTATTCTCTTCCTGTCCAAACTATTTATAGTCCATGTTTCACTTCCATACATGGCTACACTCCATACAAATACTTTTTCGATGGTTTCCATAAATCGCTTCAGGCAAATGCCGGAATGTTTTCTTTGAAAGGATACGGCCGATTTCCCTCCCCGTCTTTTCTACTTTGATGGGGTCGATGACCTCGCTGTTTGGTCTCCTCCCCCAAATCTACCAACCAACCAGAAACTTGACGTTTGCACCATGATACTGGTCACGCCGTATTTCATTTCATGGTTACATTCGAGGCAGTCTTTGGCCACAGTTAATATGCTCGGTTGTTTTATACGGGTACGATGATGATAGGTGTTCCTTGCATTCGTCATCGACTTTTTGTTAGTTTGCCTCAGATAGGAGATGCCACATTCGAATGAAATGTGAAACAGACCTGGCTTTCTGAAATCTAGGTCGTCTTTAAAGTAACGAAGAAGACATTATGTATTCGTTGAAGGGAGCGAAATACACTCGGGGAGACATGCAAGGAACAACGGCGACTCACCCAAATAAAACAACCAGCAAATTAGCCAAGCATTCTCTCTAATACAATCGTGAAATGAGGCGCTAAAAGCACATTATTGTCGGTTTTGAGACTGTTGCTCCTGACATCTGTTGATCTTATGATGAAACAGGTTTATGAGTCCTGTACCCTACAGTCTATACACGGTGTTTCCGTGTGATGAGCCAAAATATAAAAAGACGTAGAGAATGCTCCACTGAACAATTTGATATAGGGAAGTTGGGGTCGGAGAAACCAGCTTAATGAGATATGGAAGTAGACTTGTCTACCGCTACTATTACTGTTTTCCAGATTATTTACAACTAACATGCGTACGTGTTTACACATATTGTGTTCTTTATTTAGATGTATGTTCTTTATTTCCTGCAAGGAAACAAGGAGGACGAGCCTGATTACTAGGAAGTCATGACGCTGGGTTTGTCTACTTTACTTATCTATAAGGCGGCTCTGTTGTATCGTATTTATATTGTTCCCTTGGCGGATGACATAGCACTGGCTACCAGAGACAAGTATCTCTTCAATACAGAGGAAGTCCTTAATAATGACGTTGAAATACTATACAATTATTTCAAGAAATGGAGACTCAAGCCAAACCCTAACAAAACTGAAGTATCTACATTCCATCTTAATAACAAAATGGCAAATGAAATTATTAACATAAAACTCGGAAACACCAACCTCAAACATAATAAGTTTCCAAAGTACTTAGGTATAACATTGGATCGCACTCTTTCTTACCGAAAACATCTAGAGAACACCACTGCAAAAATTGGAACACGGAATAACATCATCCAAAAACTTAGCGGTACTACTTGGGGAGCTAACGCAAAAACATTACGCACCTCATCTATCGCCTTAGTGTTCTCTGTGGCTGAGTACTGCGCTCCAGTCTGGATTAATAGCTGTCACACCAAACTTATTGACAGGCAATTAAATAACACAATGAGGTTGATTTCTGGAACTGTTAAATCAACGCCCACGTACCGGTTACAGGTGCTATGTAATATCCTGCCCCCGGACCTGCGTAGAAAAGCGGCCCTACTGCACGAATTCAGAAAAATTGAGACAAAACCAGAACTACCAATTAAAGAAGAATTCTCAAAACTGCGACACACTCGATTGAAATCAAGAAAGCCACCCATACGCACAGCTGAGCAGCTTCAAAATAATAACTATGACCACATGAAACAATGGAGACTAGATTGTAACCAAAAGACAAATGACCAACTACAGACCTGGTTTGAGAGCTATAACTGCAACATCTCTGGAATGGAACTAACACGGAAAACATGGTCCGCATTAAATCGAATACGTACTGGACATGGCAGGTGTGCGGATTCACTACACAAATGGGGAAGAGCGATGTCACCAGAATGCGACTGCGGTGCCCCTAGACAGACGATCCAACACATCCATGGTGAATGCTCCTTGCGAGCATATGCAGGGAACTGGTCCGACTTCCTGGAGGCATCCCCATCGGCGCTAGAATGGATCTCAGACCTCGATATAACCTTTTAACTGACCAATATAAACATAAATTATATTTATGATTGTTATAAGATTTTAATGTCTAACACTTGATGTATTAAGGTTGCATGTATAGCCATACGCTAATAATATTAATGTTCCCTTGGCTGTTCGTCAGAGAATGTGAACACAACATGATTATGCACCGCCTCATCTCAGTGTGGGTGTCCGCAACCATCTCAGTGCTGTATTTCCTGGTCGCTGGATTGGAAGAGGTGGTCCTATTTCATGGCCTGCGAGGTCAGCTGATCTGAATCCCCGTCGATTATTTCCTATGGGGATACCTAAGGTCACTTGTGTATGAGAGACCAGTGAATATGGAGATGGAATTAGTTTGCAGAAGTGTAGCTGCCTTTGCTGTGACGGGAAACACGCCAGGGATCTTTGTCAGAGTGCGTCAGAATCTTGTTCGACCCTGTCATGCTTGCATTGAGATTGATGGCCGTCAGTTTCAGCACATTTTGTAAGATACAGTACAAATGGTACGTTCACTGTGTCAGTGATGGTATTATCAGTTACCTGTAACTAATGTAAGCAAAAAAGTACACAGTAATGTGATTTTACTCCAATAATCTCCTTAAGCTGGCTTCTACGACTCCAGATTCCCAACCTCAAACTGTTCAGTGGAGCATCCTCTATGTCCTGTTAAATTACGGAAACACCCTGTAAATTAACATTTGAGAGAAACCGCCTCACCGATTTCTCAGCTGTGCTCTTGCAAACGGACCGAAGCACAAATTTTCATTGCTGTAGGAGCGCTCAATGGTTACACTGACGCGCATTTCTTCATAAAAGCTGGGAGCTCTTGATGGCGTGCCCCGCCCATAACCTCACGTTCCGTGGTTACAGCAGCCCAGTCTGTAAAATGAACGCTGAGGATTTCGGAACCTTTGGAGTGTTACGGACGTAACTACCAAACCAAAAGTTGATGTTAGTGTTCAGAAATTTTGCAAAGATGAAGTTTTCAGCAGGTTGCCATGAGCTGCTAATTAAAGTAACGTATTACACACTGATTAGAGGCCACCATTATCCTCAATTAACATCGAAGGAGACCGCAATTTTTCTTTTCTTCACAGTTTGCAGATACTTTGCAAAATCTAGTGTCCAAATACTTAGTTGGAAGGCAGATATCAACCTTTAAACACGAAGACTTAACAAAACGACTAGATAAAATTTGAAACACATGGACTTAAGAAAACTACTGGATTTCATGCCTAAACTGAGCAGATAGTTTTATCTGGATCTCAACGCAGAGAAGGTGTTTCATGAAAATCGTGATAACGGGGACGATGAAGTGTTGAGTTAGGTCGTAATTGTGTGAGTGCTGCTTTTCTACGTCTACATCTACATCTACATAGATACTTCGCAAGCCACAGTACGGTGCTTGGCGGAGGGTACCCTGTACTCTTTGCCTGTTCAGTTTCACTCGCAAATAAAGCGAGCAAAAAAAAAAAAACAGTATCTATTTGCCTCCGTATGGGCCCTAATTTCTCGAATTTTATCTTCGTGGTCCTTGTTGTTGTTGTGATCTTCAGTCCTGAGACTGGTTTGATGCAGCTCTCCATGCAACTCTATCCTGTGCAAACTTCTTCATCTCCCAGTACCTACTGCAGCCTACATCCTTCTGAATCTGCTTAGTGTATTCATCTCTTGGTCTCCCTCTACAATTTTTACCCACCACGCTGCCCCCCAATACTAAATTGGTGATCCCTTTATGCCTCAGAACATGTCCTACCAACCGATCCCTTCTTCTAGTCGTGCCACAAACGTCTCTTCTCCCCAGTCCTATTTAATACCTCCTCATTAGTTATATGATCTACCCATCTAATCTTCAGCATTCTTCTGTAGCACCACATTTCGAAAGCTTCTATTCTCTTCTTGTCCAAACTATTTATCGTCCATGTTTCACTTCCATACATGGCTACACTCCATACAAATACTCTCAGAAACGACTTCCTGACACTTAAATCTATACTCGATGTTAACAAATTTCTCTTCTTCAGAAACGATTTCCTTGCCATTGCCAGTCTACATTTTATATCCTCTCTACTTCGACCATCATCAGTTATTTTGCTCCCTAAATAGCAAAACTCCTTTACTACTTTCAGTGTCTCATTTCCTAATCTAATTCCCTCAGCATCCCGCGATTTAATTTGACTACATTCCATTATCCTCGTTTTGATTTTGTTGATGTTCATCTTATATCCTCCTTTCAAGACACTGTCCATTCCGTTCAACTGCTCTTCCAAGTCCTTTGCTGTCTCTGACAGAATTACAATGCCATCGGCGAACCTCAAAGTTTTTACTTCTTCTCCATGAATTTTAATACCTGCTCCGAATTTTTCTTTTGTTTCCTTTACTGATTGCTCAATATACAGATTGAATAACATCGGGGAGATGCTACAACCCTGTCTCACATCCATGCCCGAGGCAGGTTTCGAACCTGCGACCGTAGCGGTCTCGCGGTTCCAGACTGTAGCGCCAGAACCGCTCGGCCACCAGCGTCCGGCTTGGATGTTGTCTTTCAGCATCCCTAGAGATGTCAGTCGATCACGATACACTTGCGACTTCGGGTAACCCCAAAGCCAATAATCGCACGGACTGATGTCTGGGGACCTGGCAGGCCAAGCATGACGAAAGTGGCGGATGAGCACGATATCATCAACAAACGACGCGCGCAAGAGATCTTTCACGTGTCTAGCAATATGGGGTGGAGCGCCATCCTGCATTATCACCGTACGTTCCAGCAGGTGTTTATCAGCCAGGCTGGGGATGATGCGATTCTGTAACACATCGGCGTATCTCTCACCCGTCACGGTAGCAGTTTTGCTGTTCAGCGCCATCTGTCGGACATTTTGTGAACGTTTTTTTTTATCCTAATAAAACCCCATGTCATTCCAAGCATGTGTGTCAATTTTTACCTCTCTATCTACATTATTCCGGGGTTTATTAAGTTTTCAAATTTATACTGACTTTTTGATCACCCTGTACTTTACAGGTGAACACTCTTTCCTAAAATTCTCCCAATAAAGTGAAGTCGATCATTCGCCTTCCCTACCACAATCCCCACATACTCGTTCCACCTCATATCGCTTTGCAACATCACGCCCAGATATTTAGACGACTTAACTGCGATCAAGCAGGACAGTAGCAATACTGTATCTGAACATTACAGGTTTGATCATCCTGCTCATCCGCATTAACTTACATTTTTCCACATTTAGGGCTACCTGCCATTCATCTCACCAACTGCAAGTTTTGCGTAAGTCGTCTTGTATCTTTCTACAGTCAATCAGCTTCCATACCCTACCGTATACCACGGCATCATCAGCAAACAATCACAAATTGCATTCCACCCTGTCCGCCAAATCATTTACAGGGTTTTTCAAAAATGACCGGTATATTTGAAACGGCAATAAAAACTAAACGAGCAGCGATAGAAATACACCGTTTGTTGGAATATGCTTGGGACAACAGTACATTTTCAGGCGGACAAACTTGCGAAATTACAGTAGTTACAATTTTCAACAACAGACGGCGCTGCAAGCGTTGTGAAAGATATAGAAGACAACGCAGTCTGTGGGTGCGCCATTCTGTACGTCGTCTTTCTGCTGTAAGCGTGTGCTGTTCACAACGTGCAAGTGTGTTGTAGAGAACATGGTTTATTCCTTAGAACAGAGGATTTTTCTGGTGTTGGAATTCCACTGCCTAGAACACAGTGTTATTGCAACAAGACGAAGTTTTCAACGGAGGTTTAATGTAACCAAAGGACCGAAAAGCGATACAATAAAGGATCTGTTTGAAACATTTCAACGGACTGGGAACGTGACGGATGAACGTGCTGGAAAGGTAGGGCGACCGCGTACGGCAACCACAGAGGGCAATGTGCAGCTAGTGCAGCAGGTGATCCAACAGCGGCCTCGGGTTTCAGTTCGCCGTGTTGCAGCTGCGGTCCAAATGACGCCAACGTCCACGTATCGTCTCATGCGCCAGAGTTTACACCTCTATCCATACAGAATTCAAACGCGGCTACCCCTCAGCGCCGCTACCATTGCTGCACGAGAGACATTCGCTAACGATATAGTGCACAGGATTGATGACGGCGATATGCATGTGGGCAGCATTTGGTTTACTGACGAAGCTTATTTTTACCTGGACGGCTTCGTCAATAAACAGAACTGGCGCATAAGGTGAACCGAAAAGCCCCATGTTGCAGTCCCATCGTCCCTGCATCCTCAAAAAGTACTGGTCTGGGCCGCCATTTCTTCCAAAGGAATCATTGGCCCGTTTTTCAGATCCGAAACGATTACTGCATCACGCTATCTGGACATTCTTCGTGAATTTGTGGCGGTACAAACTGCCTTAGACGACACTGCGAACACCTCGTGGTTTATGCAAGATGGTGCCCGGCCACATCGCACGGTCGACGTCTTTAATTTCCTGAATGAATATTTCGATGATCGTGTGATTGCTTTGGGCTATCCGAAACATACAGGAGGCGGCGTGGATTGGCCTCCCTATTCGCCAGACATGAACCCCTGTGACTTCTTTCTGTGGGGACACTTGAAAGACCAGGTGTACCGCCAGAATCCAGAAACAATTGAACAGCTGAAGCAGTACATCTCATCTGCATGTGAAGCCATTCCGCCAGACACGTTGTCAAAGGTTTCGGGTAATTTCATTCAGAGAGTACGCCATATTATTGCTACGCATGGTGGATATGTGGAAAATATCGTACTATAGAGTTTCCCAGACCGCAGCGCCATCTGTTGTTGAAAATTGTAACTACTGTAATTTCGAAAGTTTGTCTGCCTGAAAATGTACTGTTGTCCTAAGCATATTGCAACAAACGGTGTATTTCTATCGCTGCTCGTTTAGTTTTTATTGCCGTTTCAAATATACCGGTCATTTTTGAAACACCCTGTATGTATAGAGAGAACAATAGTGGTCCTATCACACTTCCCTGGGACACTCCTGACAATTCCCTTGTCTCTTGTCGAGGACAACATACTGGGTTCTATTACTCAAGAAGTCTCCAAGACACTCACATACCTGTGAATTTATTCCATACGCTCATACTTTCGTTAACATCCTGCGCTAGGGCACCGTATCAAATGCTTTCCGAAAATCTACGAGTATGGAATCTGCCTGTTGCCTTTCATGCATAATTCGCAGTATATCATGTGAGAAAAGGGAAAGCTGAGTTTCGTGATAACGAGGACGATGAAGTGTTGAGATAGGTCGTAATTGTGTGAGTTTTGCATTTCTACGTCTACAACTACATAGATATTTCGCAAGACACCGTACAAAGCTTGGCGGAGGGTTGCCTGACCTGTTCCACTCGCAAATAAACAGCTAAACTAACCTTGTGAGTCTCAAGAAGGTTTATTGTATTCGAAGTGAGAATGCGTTCAAGGATTCTGTAGCAAACCGAAGTTAGAGGAATTGGTCTGTAAGTTTGTGGGTCTATTCTTTTAGCCTTCTTATGTACTGGAACCACCTACACTTTTTTCCAGTCGCTTGAGACTCTGTGCTGGGAGAGAGATTCTCAATAAACGCAGGTTATGTAAGGAACCAATGCCGTAGAGTATTCTTTGTAAAACCGAAATGGGACTCCATCCGGACCCGATGATTTCGTTGCTTTCAAATCTGTCAGTTGTTGCTCAACGGCAAGAATACTTATTACTATGCCTCTCTGATGGTCGAATGACGGTATGTTTGTACAGTTGTCCTGCGTGAACGATTTCTTGTGCGTGAAATTTAAAACGCCAGACTGATCAATAACGGACTGAATGGAAGCCTTAGACCGGCTTAGCGGTTTTACATAGGACCAGAATTTTTTTTAGGATCTGCTCTTTACGTTGAGTTCTAGTTTCATATTGGAAATGGAAATGCATCGTGTGGCTAGGGCCTTCCGTCGGGTAGACCGTTCGCCTGGTGCAAGTCTTTCGAGTTGACGCCACTTCGGCGACTTGCGTGTCGATGGGGATGAAATGATGATGGTAAGAACAACACAACACCAACTCCCTGAGCGGAGAAAAATCTCCGACCCAGCCGGAATCGAACCCGGGCCGTTGGGTATGACATTCCGTCGCGCTGACCACTCAGTTACCAGAGCCGAATAGTTTCATATTAATTACAAACTACACAACAGTCAAATAATAATTGGCGCTAGGCTATATACGAAAATTTTGTGGATTAACACGAATAATACTAATCCGAAATATTAACTAAAATTTCATAATATAAGAGGAGTACATGATTTTTCTGTAAGAAAGATATGATACTGAGGCTTGGTTATGAGACTGGTAGTTAGCATACAAATTTGATTTTTACAAATCTCAAAACTTTGTTTCTGTGCTTTTATGGTTCTCAGAGCCTCAAATGAAATACGATGAGACCAGTATCGTAGTGCAATCGCCAAGTTTCTGGAACAGAGCAATTAGTAAGTCTGACGAAATAAATATGTCAGAAAAACTAAGAAAAAGGGATGGAGGTTTCAATTTATCAAGATCTCGACGGCCACCACATGCAAGAAAGCTGGGAAAAGCTGAGAAAATGTCGGCCTGCGAGTTAGGGAATATCAATGCGGGCTGCGGAAAATAAAAAAGCGTCATAGGGTACAGTAGCCGCCGAGAGCCGAACTCCGCTATAAACAGCGGCGCGAGACCAGCAACACTTCACAAATGGTTCAAATGGCTCTGAGCACTATGCGACTTAACATCTCAGGCCTAACTAACCTAAGAACACCACACGCATCCATGCCAGAGGCAGGATTCGAACCTGCGACCGTAGCGGTCGCCCGGTTCCAGACTGTAGCGTCTAGAACCACTCGGCCACACTGGTCGGCTAACACTTCACAGTCTGATTGGTCACGCAGCGAGTACACGTAACAGCTAAACTGGCAGCGCCCTGGAAAGACTGCTGGGTCGCCCCTCAAAACATTCTGCATTAAGATGGAAACAACAACTTTGGACGCCCGGTAGCACGCCGTTACTGACCAATTTGTTTCGTAAAAATCGTCGAAAAATTTGTAGCGTTTATCTTCACCACCGCACATAATATCTTGCCCAGAAACAAACCTATAAATATATCCACAGAAGTTTTTTTAGCTACCACATGGACATTAACCAACATGGTTACCCCTCTTGCAACTTTGTAACTTGGCCCAACAGATACCATTGAGTCGTCCATGAGTTTCTCCGGATCTTTTTACCACATCAAATTTTAATGAATCGTTTTAATTCTTCTCGGAACATGTTGTCAATAGTACGTTTCACCGCAAAAAATGAAGAGTTAGTTTTTCTAATTTGTTTAATTTTTATAGCATTTTGCGCTAGAAAATCTGGTTTTTCATTACCATCCGAGCCTCAGTGACAAGGTATCCACCGACTTCAATTGTCTTGTTCTTCTGTTGTAGAAATTTAATTACTTCTTCGACTTCCTTAGCATGAATGATTTTTGGAATTTGTGTATTGATTAGCTACTGGCAATGTTGTTGCTCTAGAATCAGAAAATGTGACTGCTTTGTCGAATGTGTGTGAATTGTTATTTACATGACTTATCTCAGTTCTGACGACTTCAGTTTCACCTTCAAAATTAGGCCGGTGTGTTAGATAGAAACAAAAAATTTACTATACGTTACCGCGACAACGTTTCCTTGCCTTTCTATTAATCAACCATCTGTGTGTATACGAAGCAATGGGGCGTCACGCTATCTCATACTTATTGTTTCCAATGGTATAGATCTAATTTTTAATTTATCTCTATCGCCTTTTTTATAGTCATCCATTTTGTCTACTTTGTATTGTTGAGGATGCATAACTGGAGGACATGAGAAAATAAATTCTTCAGCGTGAAATTTCGGCAGCTTAGATTGTGATCGTATGTTTTCCACTTTTTGGCTGAAGCCAATCTGTGTTCTCAGCAGTCTATGATTGTTGTCACAGATCACGAATCTTTATATTTTATCCACTTAATATCAGCGGCTCATACTGAAGCAAGGAGCGTCTTTTAATACTTATTTGAATAGGTTCTAATCCAGATAAAATTTTCATGGGTACTGTTGGCATTTAAATGAATGATACAGTGTCATCCGTTTATTCCACTGGTCTTGAAAAGTAGAAGTGTATTACCGAATAAAAAATGCAGCGTGCTATTTAAAGAAGACGTACTACTTTTCATATCTTGGTTACGAAGTTATAGGAATGGCAAGCATGCTGATCACTGTTCGCATGGTAGCTAAGCGTTAGTTGCTTCCTAAATTTGTTATTTTGCTTCTGGGTAAAGTGTTATTTGAACTGGCCAGGATAAATGGGACACAACGTGTATAAAGCATGCAACCACGAAGATGATAAAGAGTTTCGGAAAGTAAAATAACGACTTGCTGAACGTACAATTGGGAACGACGCCTTAGTAGAAGAAGCTACGGGTTTTTCCTGACTTAATAGCAAGGTCACACATGATGACCAGAATGGAGACTATATATCAGGGAGACTGGCAGAGGAGAAGAAACCTAAATACCCAGTACAGGATCAAACTTGACAGTCAAATTCTCTTTTTCCAATCCAGATATATGTCAAGCAAACTCATAGATATACCAACCAAGTTTATGACTTTTGAAGCACACGCAGTCTGTGTCGCGAAGTATTTGGACACTAATGGGAATAGCTGCTGACACAGACAAAGCATTTCTTACTTTGACTTTAGTACTATGTATAAAGAAGAATAGCACTTAGAACATGACGATTTATTCAACTTTCTCCGAAGGTACAAGCTTTTGATAACTGAGATACTTCGTCCTCACAATGAAAACTAGGACACAAGTCTGCGAGAATTTACTGTCTTCTACTTTGTCTTCTAATGACACTTCTTTGAAATACCAGGGACAGATACTGTACATCGTATGTGAAACAATAGAAGATCTTCGACTCTTTTATTTTATATATTCCCATCTGTATGTTGTGCATAGAATACTGATTTTCTTCTTTACCTCTTCCTGCGTAATATATGGCTGCGGAGGACACAACTTTCCGCAATTGCCTGCACTATTTTGTTTTTAACCTTGGTCGTAGTTCTCATAGTTGTTGAAACTCACGATGTATTGAGGTAATAAAACTCTTCACACACTATGTTTGACAAACTTGTTAAACAGCGCAGCACTCAGTCAAATATTTCACAAACCCAGTAAAGTTTGAGAAATTGTTTCATCGTGTACGGAGCCGGTAAAGCAGTTCAACTGATACGAGACGTTGTTGTCCGTGGAAGTCCAGAGAGGAAGAACTTGCAAGCATTTCACATGCGGCCTATGAACGATGTTAAAAATGAGTAGAGAGATGAGTAAGAAATGAAGGAACGCTATAAAGAATAGATGAGTAGATTAATGTGTGGAAGACCCTTGCCAGGAAAATGACGTCTGCTACTGCAGAGCTGGCGCTGGAAGGTGCAGTACTGAGGAAAATGTATTTGGGACAGATAGGGTATGGGATATGCAAAACAGGCTATGCAGGTTGCTGGATGCTGTAAGTATGTAGAGACGACAATTTTTCGTTTAAGTATGACTGCTGACGACGCAGCAACAACATATTTCAGTGAGTTGAATAATTTGGATAATTACTTACTCAATTATTTCCATTTTATGTGGATCATAATTGTCATCTATGATTGTAACGTGGTAGTCTACAAACACAATACACTTTTTAAGCGAAACATATGGAAAGAGTAAAGAGTATATATATATATATATATATATATATATATATATATATATATATATATATATATATATATATATACTTCGCTCTCTAAGCGCTTTAGAAAGTGTATTACATTTGTAGACTACCACGTTCCAAATCAAGCCTCTAAACCTCCTGTGTGCACACTGTTATTCATTAGCAGAGATATAACGCGTCTTTTTTTCTCCTACTGAGTGTTGTCGTAAACCATGTGATTGTCTTACAGACTACACACACCAACAACACAACAACACTAGAACTGGTAATTTATCAATTATCAGTCCAAAATTGTTAATTAATAAAACTTAACTAATTCAATAAAATATTGAGCAATGTTGCTGGTATTCCCAAAGATTAATTTTTATTGTCACAGATGGCGTTAACTGTCGTTATCGCCTGACGTATTAACTAGAAAATGATCGCCTCGAGATTTCCAGCCAACTGGAAATCCAATATGTTAAAGGACATCATATTCGCCTTTGACTATAAAAATTATTTGTGTCACACTTTCAATTTCCGCCTTTGGGCCATTTTCAAATGGTACTGCAAAAGATTTGGCTCCAGCACATTTCAAACTCAAGCAAAATCTTTTGCAGTATCACTTGAAAATGAAGCAAAGGCCGCAACTGGAATTATGAAATAAACTATTTCTTCAGTCAACGGCGAATATGAAGTCCCTTAAAAAAATCTACATAACTGTGTACCCCAATCATGAGAAGTTAATCAATAATATGTTAAGTACACTTAGTACAGGGAGTATTCGTCTACTTCGAATTATAGTTCAAATAATGATTTACCGTACATGTATCTAAGCGGATATTCAAACATCTGTTCCTCCTGGAATAATCGAAAAAAAAAAATTATAATCCTATGAGAAAGCCATAGTAGCGGTGACTATAATAGAATGTGATCTGATCATCGCCACTATTAGTACAGTCTAACATATACTGTCGTGACACTCACTGCTGTTAAAATCGTTACCGTCTGACAGTTGGTGCGACACTTGCGCACCAAGCGGCGAGAAAGCAGCTGTAAAATTAAAGTTTGTATTTAATCATTATTCTAGTTAATTAGCGAACTAGTCATAAAATTTTTTGCGTTCCAAGCATTAGTAAATCATCAAGAGACATGAATGATCGTGAAATACGTATAAAAACAACCGAATCTCCCTCGTCCAGCGACGTAAGCTAAAACTTAATGATGAAGAAATACTTTCGAATATGTGTGAAAACGATAGAATATAAACTCATATGTCGTGCGTGAGAGGAATGCATTTCTTTTGTTGTTTGTTCTTATTATGACAGGCACTTTAATTAAGACGTAACAGCTTTGTAGAGAGTCTAATATTTGACAGTCTTACACTTCATTCGACTTTCTAATACATAAATTTTTTTGTAACTTTAACTACTGTTACTTCAAAAGCGAACGTGTTGAAAATTCTGACCGTTTGTGGCTCATATACAGCAACAATGGTGGAATTGGTTTCTTCTGCGTTGGGTAACAATTTTATTGCTTTTGTTCTTTCACTATCATGTTTGTGTGGTTTTTCCTGCAGCTACAGTTGTGGTATCTTATCTGCTACATTAAATAATGCAGGTATTGCATTCCATACACGTTGCCTATGTTCCAGGTTCACTGATTTGTCTGGGAGTGTAGCGACGAAAACTTCACTTTTTGAGTAGACAGGCCAAGCGGTTAAAGGCGCTACAGTCTGGAACCGCGCGACCGCTACGGTCGCAGGTTCGAATCCTGCCTCGAGCATGGATGTGTGTGATGTCCTTAGGTTAGTTAGGTTTTAGTAGTTCTAAGTTCTAGGGGACTGATGACCTTAGAAGTTAAGTCCCATAGTGCTCAGAGCCATTTGAACCATTTTTTGAGTAGACATAAGACGCTTTTCCACAAAAGCGCTTTTTTTTGTTCTTAAAGACAATGACATTTGCCAGTAAATACGTGTAGGTTACAAGAAACTTGTAAATAAACTGTTCTGTAATGTAGCGAAATACTTTGGAACCACTGTTACTAAAATTCATGTATAATATGTTGTTAGCATTTGGTGACAGCAGATATTCAAATTTATTGCAGCAGTAGCAACAACCCAGACTTTTTTACTTTAGTTGGTGCCATGTCGCCACTGAATTGAGTTTCGGGTTGTATACCGTTTTCGTCACACGTATTAGCAGTACTGATGAGGAAGAAACGAAGTGATCATCATACACTCGCAAACAGGTCTTCTTCCAATGATACTGCTCTTGATACATTTTGATAACAGTATCCATAACGTAGCCCTATGTAAGCTAATTTTTTATTCGTAGAAATCGTCATAGATTTAAAATTAATTCACGGCTTAACAACCAAGAGTTCAACTGTTTAGTAGTTTTCACTCCAAAAAGCTGTAAATAATCCTTAAGCATATCACCAATATACACAATTCACCCAGACAGTGATTTCATTGTATTTCATTAAAATAGTTAGTGAGACAAATATATTCAGATTAAGTACCTTATATCTTGCCGAAACAATTTACCATTGAAGTAAATTCCAGTTAGTGCGTTAGTGAAACTACCGCAAGAACAATAGAAGCCTATGTAATCCGTAATTTATTTTCCGTCTCATGATAACAATCTCACCGAATATGTCTTATCGAGAACTGATATAAAACAAAAGAATCTCAGCACAGTTCTGTTCTAAATATTAAGTTAATGCATTGATTTTGATGATTTTTATGGTGACGAATCTGTTTCGATTATTATTTAATGACTGTCGTGTGGCTAAAATTGACAAACAGTATCATTATTTACAAAAACATTTCTTATGGAAGAGTGAAAGGAAACAAACAGCTTGTTGTTTCCCTAGTGCTTGCCTACTACAGATGATTTGTAAGACCGTCACACTTTACGAAATGCAGTGTATTCTATATTAATGATGGAGGTGACTTTTTACGTGCGAGAATATTTTGATATTCTTAGTACATTTCTTACTCGTCGCCAGCGTTAGCGATCCTATTCCAAATCGTCCCATGTAAATTAATCTGACATGTTACAGTACTAATGACTGTGACACAAACAAATTAGACAATAATAAACGTGGAGTAAAATAATATTCTGTGCCATCCATCAAAACACTGTTTTTCTGTCTATTTTCTTGCTTAAATCAAACGATCCAGTTCCAGCTATGTTGTAGTTCCCCACAACCGATGTCTATTCAACTGTGAGTCGTAATAAAGTATATTAAGTGTGCATGTCGCAAACCCCACGGTCACATAATAAAATGTGAGTTCGGAAGACATGCGTTGTTGTTATCTGCTGTAAAAATGCCATTAGTCACCAAGCCACACGTTATATGAACTGCCGAACTCAATTTGTAGGAAATCTTTGGAGCAGAAGCCTAACGCAGACATTCCTGACATTCGTAGAACTGTTCAAGGTATCGAAAAAAAAGATAAAAAGAGACTTGCATGGAATAGACTAGCATGGAAAGCTACATCTAAAGAGTCTTGGAACTAAAAATTGCAACAATATCAACAACAACTGTAGATCGTACTGGAATCGTGAATATCATCGTTATTCACGAAATCTACAGAAAGCTATAATGTAAACCTGGGGTCGACACCCTCACACGTAGACCAGAATTTCGACAGTCTCGTTGCTGACCAGTAGTTGTAAACAGAGATTAGTTAATACTCAATGGTGAGATGAAGAGATTTAGTCTTCAGTTTTATGAACATATACCAGATCTGGCTTCAGTTGGAGTCCGTATTAGACAGGGTATTGCAGGAACGTGACAGCGGTTTTAATTCCGATGAGACTGTATCGATGTAGATTTTGCAGACTTCCCTTAACCACGTGTTAACGTCTGTACAGAATTACAGAAGGAACCGCGAACACATTAGTTTCATTCGCTACCTATACATCTTCTTATTACCTATTTGTGCACACATCTATGGTTCCCGGGAATAGGACTATATATCGTGAAACGTCCAAAATGAAATTATGATCACTACTGCATACAGAAGGCGGTCGGATTCACTTCAGTAAATAACTACATGTATCGTGTCTCCACGTATCATAAGACATTTAAGAAAAAAGATAAACATAACGTAGTGGCAGATGAAATTTGGGTAAAGGGTATTACGTAATATATACCCATAATGACAAAACAGAATTATATCTACTTGCAAGCATCGATGAACAGACATTAATGACGACTGACAGCAATACGAAATTAATTCGAAATGAATTCTCTGTTGCGAATATCTTGGCTTCAGCTGTGTTAAGTATGGATGTGCTACCTACTAAAGACTTAGAGTGGTATAGTAACGTATAGACGGGGTGACATTTAGAAGTTGGGTCTGACCGGGAAGCATGCGTGGGTAGCCTAAGTGGTTAACGTGACCGTTCGCGATAAGCGGGAAATCCAGATTCAAGTCCTGTTCCAGTACAAAATTACATACGTCACTAACAGATAGTACATCTATACCCGTCACAACTGATGCGATATATTCGCATTCAGCGAATTTATTTTAGGTTAAATATATCTCTTTTTTTAGGATAAATATATCTCTTTACCAGGGCACCACAAAATTTTGACGATAAATTCTGCCCTTCTTTATGTCTCGGCTTCAAGTCAGCTACTGTATATCAGTCAGCCACACAAAAATGTACATGAAAAACATTTTCCTTTCGTAAGGCTAAGCGTGACAACTGCATCATTAACAGTTTTTTATTTAGCATTTGCGATCACCAAGGGTTTCTTTCTTTCTTTTTTTTCTCTAAATATGACCGGTTTCGAATTTACGAACAATCCGTCATCAGATCTCTTTAAGATCAGACAGAATAATGAACGCAAGATTCTGCTGCTGCATTGGCGTTGCTTCTTTTCCTTCGGACTTGAGAAAGATTGGAAAAAAACCTTGACGATATCAGAATAATAAAAATATAATTCATATAAAGCTTGTTTAGCTGGCTATGGGGAAATGCAGTAAATGTCCATATGACTGTTCTTTTTTAGTGTTTAGTGACGGAAACACGAAGAATTATTCTGCTTATAACAATTTTTTTTTACTTCATAGAGTCTAACCTTTTTAAAATATAACGCGTTAAAAACTCTAATTAAAAAAAACTATTTGTCTATAGGTGCATAAAGCAGTATTAAAACATTTTATTTTATTTGAACGCTACAAATGCAGACTGAAAAATATAGACTGTTAATTTTCCCCGGTGCTGATTGCAGATATCGGTGTCACCAAATTAAAGAAATAATTCCATGAAGCGGAGACTAATAGCCTGCACATCAGTCCATAAACGCAAATCTCTTGTAAAAGACAAAGAAATGTATGAGAAATTATAAAGTTTAGGCTGCCCTACTGTAACCATAAAGGAAATCGAATAACAGAAACACACAGTTTGGATTATTTACAATTTTTCACTTTTTTTAAATTTTATTTTGCATTAGCAACATGTCACTGCATTTCGCCATGTAATATTGATGCACGAACTGTTGTAAAAGTGGAGGACTGGCATATATTGACTAATATTAACAAAATTTCAAAATGGAGGTTTCAATGTCTGTTTTTTGTGACCGTTTGATGACAGGCTTGTAGAAAAAGTTGTTTAAGGGCTACATTACAATTTGTGAACATTTCTTTCCAGAAGATGATGAAAAAGGGACTCTTAGCAAAGAAAACTGCCCACCGGCAGTAAATGACTGAACGTGTGTTTTCAGACCAGACATTTGTGAATTAATTTTTTACCAAGTCCTTGCCGTAACGGTGGAAAGCTAGGCGTCCCACGTGAACATACACGAAATACCGAGCGCTGCGGAAAGGATACGAAAAGGACACGTTCTTTCTGAACATTATTGTCTTTATTCTCGGTTCATGTAAGACAGTAATTATTATTCCATTGGTACTGCAGTCATCAAGGACTAAATAAACTGTCCAGCAAACGGCTCAAAATACTTTACTGTTGTGTATGCAGCGATTATAAAGAACACTAATATACTGTAGATAAAAGAAATGGAGTACAGGCTAATTAAGTTGGTTGATGCTGGAGGAATTGGATTAGAAAGTTACACAACGAGAGTAGTGGATGACATTTATTATTTGGACAACAAAATAACTGACGAAGTGTGTAATAAAGTAGATATAAAATGCAGACAGACAATAACAATACAAGCTTTCCTGAATGCGAGGAAAATGTGTTTATCACCAAATATAAACTTACGTGTTAGGAAGCCTTTTCTCAAATCTGAAGTGTAGCGTTATATAAAGTGAATAGAGAATAAGTGCTTTTAAAATATTGTGCTACGGAAGAATATTGAAGATTAGATCGGTAAAGTTAGTTAGTTTCATAGTCTATGGATTATTTGCCACATGAAATGTGAAGCGAGTCGTTTTACATTCTCATCCCAAGTTAATTTGTAACAATGGCTACACGCTTAACATTTATAAGACTGTTTTTTATTTTTTATTTTTTTGTTAATAATGTACAAACGCGAGTTAGTAATTGCTGCCACCGCCTTTTACACAATTTTTACTTTGCTGTCAGACCTTGTTTTCCACGGGGTAAGTGATCAAAAATTTTTGTTGCAGCACTGTGCACATCTTTTTGTACACAACCTTAATGTGGAGCAACGAATGCCATTTTTCCTTCTGGTATTATTATGATGCACATCATTGTTTCTTTTGAATTGCAGTGGATTACTTATAAAAAACTTCATGAGCGAATAATCATACTGTGAAGCGGTAGTCAGAATACCGAACTCCTCAAATTGATGCCTACAAGAAGATCGTGGGTGAGCACCACATATTAGTCTTGCATCACGTTATAGAGGAACGAAGACTTCCTTAAAGATGAGTTACACCAGAACATTATTCCACATGACGTTACTGAATCAAAACAAAATATATTAGATTGCTGATTTGTCTCTCCCGAAGATCTGCAATGATTCTAAGTTCAAATGTGGCTGACCTAAGTTGTTTTAGGAGTTCCAAAATGTATTTTTCCATTCTTAAATCTCCTCAATATGGGCACCTAAAAATTTTGAAATTTTCCCGCTATTTATTATTTCGTCACTATGTGTTACACTTGTCACTGGCATAGTACTCCTAGATGTGCAGAAATGAATATGTTGTGTCTTTTTGTAACTGAGGATGAGGCCGTTCGCAGAAAAACTGTCTATGATACTTTTAACAACACTGTTTAACATTTCTGTTTCTGTATGTACGCTTGGACTGATTACATTACTAGTGCCATTCGCAAAGAAGAACTAATTCTGGTTCTTGTATGTTACAAGGAAGAGTGTTTACATGTACGATATACGACAGTGGACCGAAGACTGAGTCTAGCGAAGAGCCATACGTGTTTCTCTCCAAACGGAATTACGTCCCCGGACTGTATTGATTGAATTACTAAATACAGCTATCTGCATTCTTTTGATTAGCTATGACATTATTCGTTGGTTGGCTGTACCAATCCCATAAAAATTTAATCCATCTAGGGGAATATTGTTATTCACACAGTCAAATGCCTTAGACAGGTAGCAGAAAATGCCAACCGCTGCTATTTTATTATTGAATGCTTCTAAAATTTGGTGAGTGAACTTGTAAATGACATTTTCACTAGATCGGATAACCAGTGAAAAAGTAGTGAACCGAATTTTAGAACATGTTTTTTGCTCGAGTATCATGTCGTTTTTGGAAACCCAGAATCTACTATGTAGGAATCAACATGGATTCCGGAAACAGCGATCGTGTGAGACCCAACTCGCGTTATTTGTTCATGAGACCCAGAAAATATTAGATACAGGCTCCCAGGTAGATGCTATTTTTCTTGACTTCCGGAAGGCGTTCGATACAGTTCCGCACTGTCGCCTGATAAACAAAGTAAGAGCCTACGGAATATCAGACCAG
Organism: Schistocerca nitens; assembly: GCF_023898315.1. NCBI lineage: Eukaryota > Metazoa > Arthropoda > Insecta > Orthoptera > Acrididae > Schistocerca > Schistocerca nitens. Next base: position 85,616,298 of record NC_064623.1, on the reverse strand, counting down.
CTGTGTGGCTGGATTGAAGATTTTTTAGCAAACAGAACACAGCATGTTGTTATGAATGGAGAGACGTCTACAGACGTTAAGGTAACCTCTGGCGTGCCACAGGGAAGTGTTATGGGACCATTGCTTTTCACAATATATATAAATGACCTAGTAGATAGTGTCGGAAGTTCCATGCGGCTTTTCGCGGATGATGCTGTAGTATACAGAGAAGTTGCAGCATTAGAAAATTGTAGCGAAATGCAGGAAGATCTGCAGCGGATAGGCACTTGGTGCAGGGAGTGGCAACTGTCCCTTAACATAGACAAATGTAATGTATTGCGAATACATAGAAAGAAGGATCCTTTATTGTATGATTATATGATAGCGGAACAAACACTGGTAGCAGTTACTACTGTAAAATATCTGGGAGTATGCGTGCGGAACGATTTGAAGTGGAATGATCATATAAAATTAATTGTTGGTAAGGCGGGTACCAGGTTGAGATTCATTGGGAGAGTGCTTAGAAAATGTAGTCCAGCAACAAAGGAGGTGGCTTACAAAACACTCGTTCGACCTATACTTGAGTATTGCTCATCAGTGTGGGATCCGTACCGGATCGGGTTGACGGAGGAGATAGAGAAGATCCAAAGAAGAGCGGCGCGTTTCGTCACAGGGTTATTTGGTAACCGTGATAGCGTTACGGAGATGTTTAATAAACTCAAGTGGCAGACTCTGCAAGAGAGGCGCTCTGCATCGCGGTGTAGCTTGCTCGCCAGGTTTCGAGAGGGTGCGTTTCTAGATGAGGTATCGAGTATATTGCTTCCCCCTACTTATACCTCCCGAGGAGATCACGAATGTAAAATTAGAGAGATTAGAGCGCGCACGGAGGCTTTCAGACAGTCGTTCTTCCCGCGAACCATACGCGACTGGGACAGGAAAGGGAGGTAATGAAAGTGGCACGTAAAGTGCCCTCCGCCACACACCGTTGGGTGGCTTGCGGAGTATGAATGTAGATGTAGATGTAGCACATTGATTTATGACAAATCTTAGCTAAAAGTAGGGATAGGTTGATTCGAAACATTTTGAGCATCAAGAAATAGTAAATTTGGTAATGAAGGGAAGTGTGGTGGCGATAAATGTATAGGAAGACTGAGGCGTGGCTACAGGAAGCAAGTTTAAATGATTGCATGTTGCTGTATTCATGTAGAGATGATGAGATTTGTATAGGGTAGATTTGCGAGGAGAGCTGTATCAAACCAGTCTTCGAACTGAAGACTACAACATAAAGCGATTAACCATACCAATAATAACAAGTCACCTACGGTGATTATGAAAAACTACTTCCTAGAAATAAAACACCTTAGCAATCAGGTCACTCCAGGAAACTGTCAGCGAAATGAAAACTTAGAGTCATATCAGAGACAGATTACCATTCCTATATCCTATGCTAGTTTAATTAATCGTAGACAGTGTACAGACTGTTGAAGTGATACTACGAAAAAAAAGTGCGCACCGTAAATTTTTCGTGAGAACATCGAAATAAAATCTTAACAAGTGTTCCGTATTGATATATAATTATATTATCGATATCTTGAATGCAATGGTTACACAGAGTAGTGCATTGGTTATGGAATAGGTAAGTCGCAATTTTCGACATTCGCTGGCCGCCGAATGTCCGATGGCCCAGCCAGGTAATCGCTTTGCGTTGTTTATTTTCTATTTCCCTTTCTATTTCCCGATACTACCGTAGCTATCGTATTCACTCGGCACTGGACGTTTTAGACGGGTTTTGAAATCCTTTCGACGCAAGCTTTCCTTATCCTGAGCATATTTACGAGTCTTGTGAGAGATATCTTCCATTATTTTGTAATTTTCAGTTTATTACTTATTTTCACTTACTTTACGGTGAGTGTTTTTATTGTCTCACTTTGATTCCTAATAGTGCTCCGCAAATTCTTCACAATGGCACCAGAATCGATGTCCTAGCTAAACGCGTTTACACGCTACACCAATTTGTGTCCCTACACAAAGCGAATTCGTAACAACGTACGATGAAGTCATAGGAAAAAAAAAAAAAAAAAAAAAAAAAAAACCAATTACTGCGCGACAAACACGTTACAGACATGTTGTATCCGTTGTAGGATCAACATTATTAGCAACTGATATCTGACAATATATCACACAAGAAAGTGCGGATGAGTGCAGACACGATTTCACGCAAAAAAAAAAAAAAAAAACGTACATACATGTCAGTGCCGTATGGCCCTAGGGGAAATACTGGATTAGGATTTGGGAGATCCTCCCCCATTCATTCTGATTCCCTGTATTGCTTTTCCTAAATCGCTTAAGGAATCTTCCGCGATGAGGCCTTGGCAATGGAACTCGTGCTATGGGCGTAATGGGACGAAAGAGTGTAGGTAAAGTAAAGGGACAGGCGAGTAATCTTCAATATTTCCGAAAGCCTGATTATAAAAAAGAAAGAGCGAAGAGTTGAACGATTGTTGTTTATTACCTCAGCTGTTTAACTGTAAATCGTAGAAGCAACGAAGGAGAAGAACTATTTGTAACTTGAATAGAAATGGAAGGGGAACGGATAACAATTTTAACGTTCGCAGATGTCACAGCCCATCTGGCTTCCTGCGAGCAGAAATTTATCAGAATTTCTCAGTGGAATGAACAGGCTAAGTAGCATAGAATTTGAGTTCAGTACAAACAAAGCTATGAAGAAAGCTCTGGACAGCAGCAGAAATGAGAGTTGTAGCTTGCTTAGTGTGACAACTGGAATCGACATTCTAGTAGAAGAACTGAAGGAATTCTCCTATTTAGGAAATTGTGTGACACTGTTTAGCTGAAGAAAGGGCAACGTCGCTAATAGATTTGAGATTTGAGCCGGTAGAAAAACAGCTGTCCTGAGCAACAAAGTTCTACTGGAGTCAGAGGTTGACGTGAACGTAAATGAATATGATTGCGATATTGTATGACTGGAGCACAGTATCGTGTGGAAGTTACATGGAAAAAAAATATTAAACTGATTCAAAAGTGGTGCCACAGAAATACGGTAAATTTTTGACAGAGGATACACGAAATGAATAGGTATACGAACAACAGGTGAGGAATATGTCTACGGATAACCAGTACTAAACAGCGCTGGGTTAGTCGGACCTTGAGAAATAATGTATGGCAAAAAATGCGGGGACAAAAGTAGGTAAAAAAAAATTAAAGCAGATTAAAGAGAATGTTGGCGAATAATTCTGTTGTTCAAACAGACGTTTCCAGTTTCTTTAGTTTCTCATCGACTGCTTGTCTATCACAGTGAGTTGTCATGACGCCAGTAATCTGTCAAATATTTTATTTTATTCGCTTTGTCTGTAGTAAGATAACAACTACACACTAGTATAATGTGTAACGTATCTTGGAAACAAGCATCAAAATAAGAATACATAGTAGATACAGGGAAAATTATGTAATTACGTATAATTTTATTACATATAAAATAATTACATTAATCGCAACTGTGGATTGAATGCTACAGATATAAATTGCTACATCAAAACTTTTATGGTACTTAGATGCGATATGTAATAACAGATGAAATTCTTGCAGGTTTTGCTTTCTTCAACAAGAGTCTATAAATATGCGCATTGTCGCAGGATTTTTTAATGGATTTCGCGTCATCACGAGTACTTCTATCAGTTTTTTCTCTTGTTGTGAAAGAAAGAATTACTTCATTTTTCTACAGTCGTTATTTTCGAAGATACAGTGAAAAATAATAGACACTAATAATAATAATAATACACTTTTTTCTATTATTATTACCATTATTCACTTTTTCACCGTACCACTATCACTATTGTTATTGTTATTATAATTGTTATTCAGTTCAGCGGGCGTCATGTATATTACCTTTCTACCGTTGTTGTATTATCTGTGCAATTTTTTTGTTAGAACTGCGATACGTACGTTTGATATCGTAACGGAGATGTATTTTTCATAGCCTTCTGCAGCATACCGAGAGAGCGTGTGTGATAATTTCCTCATCAAAGTCCCGTTTTAATTAATAATGATTATTGTTGTTACGTACTTTTTTGACTGTACCACTATTATTATGATGTACTTTTTCACTATACAACTATTATTGTTATTACTGTTATTATGAGGTCGCTCAGTTTTTTCCTCCTGAATTCCTTTCCTTTTTCCAGTCTTTTTTTTCAGTTTTATTCCCTTACTTAACTTACCAACTGGACTCTTTTTTTGTTTGCACCAGTTTCTTTCTAATTATCAAGAGGTATCTGTCTGGTCTCTTTATAGATCGTTTTTGATTTTTTGAATCCAGGGTACAGTTTTCAGCCGGGTGCGTTCAAATTTTGTGGGTAAGTCTTTTTGCTAGGAGTCTGTGGATACTTGCATAAGTATGTACTTATACCAATACATATTTTATTCTTGGGATGTGCATGTTCATGTGCATTAACTGATATTTAAAAAAAAACCTTAATTTTCGTCACGGTTTGTTTAAGCGTTCGGTAATGTTTCCGCATTGAACATTTTTCCAGTAAATTTAACTAAGCCTTCATTAATTTTGCATATGAAAATAGAAACCTTCTTCAAGTGCCATAGGTTTTGTGAAAACCTGCACACTTTTCAAGATTCTTTGATTGCTCCAGTGGTACGTTTAACACACTCTTATAAATATTTTACGCTTGGAATGAAACGCCATGTCACCTATTCTAAGCTGCCGTGGATACCAACCCATCCAACTTCAGTCTTCTGAACACTTGAAGACAATGCTGCGATTGTTCCTCAGCTCGGTGTTCCTATTAAGTAATGAAACGTTATTTTTGGTTTCATAACGGAATCAATCATCGTAGAAGAAAACTTATTCGTTGTCTTCAATACCGTACGGTGTGTGAAAATTTTCTTACAAGATGATATTCAAATTTTGAAATTTTTTCCGTATTGTCGTCTATACTGAAATGCTCTCTCCTCCTGTTACAGTATCGCCGATGGAGACGGGCAAATACGAGAATACTCAACTCTTATCTGAGTTTGTGACGTTGGAATTTCAGAGGAGTGCATTTTTTTCGCCTGGCATCATCTCTTTGAAAGGTAGTGATTTTGCAGTATTTGCGTTTTCCGTAAATTATTTAGTTATAATTAACGAACCGTTACATTTGATTTCGTAACAGAGACGTATTTCTCGTAACATTCTACAGCATACCGCGAGAGAACATTCTAAAGCATACTGCGAGAGCATGTGTGATAATTTCCTCATGAAGGTTACAACTTTGAATATTTTTCCTTTTGTTGTCCACACAGAAATTGTTACTTACTCTTACAACGTTGTCTATTGGAACGTAGAAACTATAAAAAAAAATAAAGGGTGCAATGAATATTTCTGTGGCCATGGCCATCTATGAGAGTCATGTGCTAAGCTTACATGAGTCACAAATTTCGGAAGACGAAAACCGAATTTCGGGAATCGTTTTTCACTGTCGTGAACACATGTTTAGGCGTGGCACGGTTTTTCTGTAAGAGTCAAATTTCGGTTTTCCAATCGTCAGCTGTTTTCTGGAAACCAACTGTTCCGGTTTCTGGTTTAGTCAGCATAATGCGTTTCTCTTCACATTAACCTAACCTAACCTAACCTCTGTGTGTTATTTGTACTTTCCCTTCCTTTCGCAAAAAATCACTGTCTCCTGAATAAAAGAATTTTTTAAAAACATGGCACACCGTGACAACGCAAATTCGTTTCAAAACCAGTTTTGTGTTTGTATGGGAGCAAATCTCGGTTGTAGAAAGAGGAAATCTGGCGGCTAGAAAAACATTCCGGGAATCGTTATTGGAGTGTTTACATGACAAACGAGACGCGGTGTTCGAAAACATGTTGGTAAAGTCGTGTTGTGATCCCTTAGCGTAGTGATGGTGGATGTAACATGTGTGTGTGTGTGTGTGCCAGGTTTTATTACGAAAGCTCGGGGACAAAAAAGATGTACTCAAATCTTATCTGAGCGCGTCTGTTGGAATTTGGGCTAAACTTTTTACCTCAGAGCGTTTCCCCTAGAATTTGCCGTTTTGTGGACTCCTGCAGACTTTGTGTAGTCGGCCATTGGCGGAAAGTTCGTGCTAAACGGATTACAAATCATGTGGTTTTTTTGGCGCATTGCTAGTGACGTTAAAAGCGATTTATCGCTACAGCCGAAGCGCCGGAACATACTTCCCCTCTTTCGCCCCCACCCTGAGCGCTCCACAACAGCGTTTCCCCTAACTCTCCCCTCCCACTCCTTACGTAGCATTCCCTCACCCCCCCCCCCCCCCAGGCGCAGGACAGGCCAAAAGAACTGCGGTTCTACTGCGGCACAGCAGAATAAACACAACACACACGCCGCGCGCGGTCGGAAGAATTACGACGTGATTTTCCGGGTGACATCTTTCGCGTATTTTCTCTACTCTGAATTATGCATGAGCGGGATATACACAATTCTTTTTCCCCCGTTCACGCCGACCTCATCGCCACACGCAAACTGCCGATAAACTCAACTGCCTTCACACGGCTGCAACACACGATTTCGCTTTCTTTTTTTTGTTATTGTCGCCCATCGACGCGAGATTGTTTCTTCGCTACATTTCTCCGGGGCCACTCGTTCGCTCGTTTCCGCGCGAGCGCTCTCTGGGAGGGGTCTTATTAGGACAGCAGCACGCCGTACACCGTCGATGTCTTCGTCGTGAGCGACGCCTCGGAGGAATAGCTTGTTTGCCCGGCCCGACCGTTCCACAAAGAGGACGCCGCTTCCTTTTATGTCTCATTCTTTCATCCCTTTTTGTTCTCTTTTTTCGCTCCTCTCTTTGTTAGCCTTGTTTCGGCGCAGTACTGCAGCAGTAAGACGTCCGTCGCCTATCTTTTATTTTGCTACCACCCCCTCCACCCCCTCCTGCCGCGTCACCACTCGTACCCCGTTACGGTCCCACTTTCTGAAATTAAATTACTCGTTACTGCCGTGCGCGGGGGAGAAGCAAAAATAAGAAAGAGAAGAACGGCCGCAGGAGAAAAAAAAAGGGAGGTACACAGAAAATTTCACAGGCTGCGCGGAATATCTATCAGGGCGGCGCATCGTCGCTGTCAAAGTGAAAGAGGACAATGAAATCCAGTTTTCCAATATTAATTTACTCGCTGACGTCTACTAAATGGGTTCCAGGTTTTTGGGGGCGGGAACGTTTCTCGTTTGTTACGCTGGCCATATGCGCCGAGCCGAGAGCTGTTTTCTGCTATAAACACGGCCTCGTCATTCGTGCGATGTTAATTTTTCAGAAAAATTTAATTCCGTCGCGTCGCAGCGGATGTCTCGGTAGGGACAATATTAGAGGAAGGAAATATTGACGAAAAATCGTTATCGTCCACCACTCAGCTGTTTAGCATATTTCGGGTACAGGTAGGTGTCAATAATTGCGTTTGCATCAAACAGTCGAAGTAAATCTCTTTATTTCAGTGAAACTGTCGAAGCTTGCTAGGTTTTTAGACAAATTACACGCTTAGATTTACGGTTTAACCTCATTTAAATAGAACGCAAACGTAAGTGTATAATAAGTTCTATATCGACATCTGCATGACTGCCCTGGAATTTACATATAAGTGCTTGGCAGAGAGTTCGCAGTCTCGAATTAGATAAACAACATCTATATCATACTGTGCGAGCTCTGATTGCTCTTACGGTACAAAATATTTTCGCACTCCGAGGAGAACGCCGGTGATTGAAATTCCATGGAGCGTTCTCACCGCTATGAAATACGCCTTTGTTTTAATGATTGTCACACCAAGTCGAGTATCGTGTATGGATGTGTGTGATGTCCTTAGGTTAGGTTTGATTAGTTCTAAGTGCTAGGGGACTGATGACCTCAGATGTTAAGTCCCATAGTGCTCAGAGCCATTTGAACCAAGTCGAGTATCATATTCATGACACTCTCTGCCCTGTTTCGCCGTAAAACAAAACAAGTTGCTCTTCTTTGTACTTTTTCGATGTACACTGACAATCCTATCTGGTAAGGATCCCATAACACGCAGCAGTATTCCAAGAGAGGACGGAGAAGCGAAGTGTAGACAATCTCTTTAATGGATATATTGCTTCGTCTAACTTTCCAGGCAATAAAACGGAGTGTCTGGTTCGCCTTGATGAAATACCGACGAAGACTAATATCGCCTGTTGAAAAGGAAATTTGAGAGTTATTAACAGTCAAAAAGGTCACATTCGTATTAACTGACAGAAAGTCATCAAGCGAAAGAGAAGTGATATTTGGGGTCCCCAAGAGAAGTGTTATCTGTCCTCTGCTGTTCCTAATCTATATAAGAGACAATATGAGCAGCCTTCTTAGACTGTTTGCAGATGATGATGTCATTTACCCTCTAGCAAAGTTATCAGAAGTTCAAAACCTGTTCCAAAATCATTTAGACGAGCTACCAGTATGTTGCGAAAATTGGGAGCTGACTCTAAATAATTAACAGTGTGAGGTCATGCACATGAGATATAAAAGAAATCTGTTAAGTTTCGGTTACATGATAAATCACATAAATCTAAAGGCTGTCAATTCGACTCAGTGCCTATGGATTACAACTACGAACAACTGAAATTGGATCAATCACGTAGATAATGTTGTGTGGAAGGCAACCCAAGGACTGTGTTTTATTGGTAAAACGTTTAGAAAATGCCACAAATCCACATAAGAGACTGCCTTCACTACGATTGTCAGCCCTCTGCTGGAATATAGCTATGTGATGTGAAATCATTACTATGTATGATGGCGGAGGACATCGAAAAAAATCATCCTATGGCGAAACAGGGGAGAGAATCTCATGGATATAATACACGAGATGACGAGGTTATCATTAAAATAAAGACGTTTTTCCTTTTAGCGATATTTCAAACTTCAACTTCCTCCTCCGAATATGAAAATATTTCGTTGACGCCCACCTGCATAGTGTGAAATGATTCTCTTAATAAAACAACTGAGAGCTCCCACGGACAGATTTAAGAGTTGGTTTATACCTCGCCCTCTTCGAGAGTGGAACGGTAGGGATATGGTGCGAAAGAGGTTTGATGAACCTTCTGCCAAGTACTTAAGTGAGATTTGCTGAGCAACCATGCAAATGTAAACAATCAGAATGTGGTTAGTCTCTGTAGCAGGTTCGTTGCATCTTACAAGTGTTCTGCCAATAAAACGTTACTTCGATTCGCTTTCCCCGAAATATTTTCTGTGTGATGGTTTCGATCCAAGTTGTTCGTAAACGCAATCCCTTGGTATTTAATCGACAACCTTTAAAGTGTGATTCATCGTGTAACCAAAATTTAACTGATTTTGATTAGTACTCATGTGCCGGACCTCACACTTTGTCTTGGTTAGGGTCCGTTACCACTTTTCGCATCATACAGCTATCTTGTCTAAATCATTTTTCAATTCGTTTTAATCTCATTACTTTACGAGACAGTAAACGTCTGAATCTTCTGGAAACTAAAAGGGCTGCTTGGACTGTCTCATAAATCGTTTATAAGGATTAGGAACAGCAGAGAGCCTGTAAAACGCCCTTGCGGAACCCCAGATATCACTTCTAGTTCACTAGATGACTTCCCTTCAATTACTAAGAAATGTGAATTTTCTGAATGTGCGTAGCTCTCACATTTTCTTTTTAACAAATCGTCCTCGATATTATAAGCTACTAATTTTATACGCTGTGCGCAGTGTGAAATTTTTTTTCATCAGCCTAAATCTTCCCCACACAAAATATGCGGATGGCGCCACTGGAATGATTGTTGTTTTCTTCTATCAACAAGCCTGAAGGGTGGCTTGATACAACTCTATATGTGTTTTGACAGCTATCCTCTTGCCTTCTTTACTGGGATTATATCAAAAACGTCGAAATGACGGTAGTTTCACAATTATAAATGGGCAGTGTGTCTGGGTTATTAAAATTTGGCTTAAATAATACACAAGTTAATTTTCAACGCAGTATCCACCAACACTGTTTTATGTAACTTAACCGTCACCAAATAGGGCTACAGATTGAATCTCAAAACAATGTGTAAATATTTAATCTCAGCTGGAGTACTTTAATTATACATATATCTAGCTCTGCTCAGACAGATGAAGTGGACCGAGTGAGGTGGTGCAGTGGTTAGACACTGGACTCGCATTCGGGAGGACGACGGTTCAATCCCGCGTCCGGCCATCCTGATTTAGGTTTTCCGTGATTTCCCTAAATCGCTCCAGGCAAATACCGGGATGGTTCCTTTCAAAGGGCACGGCCGACTTCCTTCCCTAATCCGATGAGACCGATGACCTCGCTGTCTGGTCTTCTTCCCCAAAAACAACCAACAACCAACAGATGAAGTGTTAAAGTTAGTTTTATAAAAAAGATGTGGACGCTAGTAAGTTACAGGTTTCTGGTGTGGGACGGTGATGTTTCAATTCCAGCAGTTAAACTGATCGTTTTAAAAGGGTAATTGTTCCATATTTCACTGATTTAACTGCTTGTGCTATGGGTATACAGCTGCCATAAAATTTTTAAATGACGTGGTTCAAATGGCTCTAAGCACTATGGGACTTAACATCTGAGGTCATCAGTCTGCCAGACTTAGAATTACTTAAACCTAACTAACCTAAGCCCATCACACGCATCCATGCCCGAGGCAGGATTTGAACCTACGACCGTAGCAGCAGCGCGGTTCCGGACTGAAGTGCCTAGCACCGCTCGGCCACAGCGGCCGGCTTAAATGACGTGATGTTTGCTTTTTGCTAGAACTGTTTTCTTGCGCTATTGTAAATTAGGCATTTGTGCCGTTTTTAAGCATCTAAAGACACTACAACGTATTAAGAGAAGCGTTATATAAGAATATGAACATGTACAACTAATTTGCAGTCTGTTAGCACTGAAATAATTTAAAATTTGATGATATATTATGGCATACAAATAAGCTGGATTGTGTCATCGTAATAGTCAATGGATATTGTCAGTGAGATGAGTAGATTTGTTGTTTAATATGGAGCATAGAGAACTGCGTAAGCTCTATGTACATCATAGAGTAACTAGTCAGCAATACATTATCGAACACTATACTCCGTTTGGTATAGTGTAATCTTGATTGGACCATGTGCATTACAAGCACAGTTTATGTCTCTAAAAGTGTGTACTTATAGAATATGAAATTCCTAAAACAGCCCTTTTGTTCACTGGCTATATTTTTCGGTTGTGATTTGAGGACGCTGTAAATATCAGTTTGTTCGTCCTGTACTGTATCATTCTTCACCTTACACAGTACGTTCAACATATACAGTACACTCTTAAAACGATCAGTTTAATCGCTGGAATTGAAACATTGCTGTCCCACACCAAAAGCCTGTAACTTATTTGCGTGCATCATCTTTTTATAAAACTAACTTGAACACTTCACCTGTCTGAGCAGAGCTAGACATATGTATAACTAAAGTACTCCAATTGAGATTCACCCTATACAGTGCCTCCTCAGTCCTGCTAGTGGTACCATTTAAACTACGCAGATGTGCGGTAAATGAGGATTTGCATTTCTCTCTTATGTTTGTGACCTATCTGAATGTGCCTCAACCGCGCTACCGCTACGGTCGCAGGTTCGAATCCTGCCTCGGGCATGGATGTGTGTGATGTCCCTAGGTTAGTTAGGTTGAAGTAGTTCTAAGTTCTAGGGGACTGTTGACCTCAGAAGTTGTCCTATAGTGCTCAGAGCAAATTAAACCATTTTTTTGAATGTGCCTCATGTTGACTGACTCCAGCCTGATTGTAAATAACAAATGTACTCATTCTGTTGTCAACAACCATTGACAATAACCATCAAAAGTGACGCAGTAATACAAGAACGTTATTTTTAAACTACTACATTGACATAATACAATATCAAATCTCTTATGTACGTGAATGTTAACAGAATGCTAGTTTGTTGTACATACTGTCATTCTCATATTATGTTTTTCTTAATACTGTGTGTTATGCCTTTGTAGATGCTTGGAAATGCCCCAAGAGCCCTAATTGCTGCAGCGCAAAAAGAGAGTTACAGCTAAAAGCGAACACGGTGTTATTCAAAAAGATGAATAATTTTAGCTGATTTACGTCCCCACTGGGATATGAGGAAGTCGCACTCTTAATTTCAGCATAACTGCTGCGTATAACACCATAACAATATCTCGTATCTAGACCGGTTCTGTGATTCTTTTCTTCCAGCAACCCTTTGGGTGCATTTTTCAGCAACCGCTCACGCCGTAATAAGTACGTAACCATTTTTCAACTTAGTTTCGTTATGTTCTTTATCACACATTTCATTTCTCGTTCACTGGTCGCAGGACGTCTTAATCCCTTACTCGATCAAACACTCTGATCTTCAACAGCCTCCTTTTTCACTACATTTCTTCTCCTTTTTCTAGCGCCTGAGCGTCCCGATTGTTGGTGACCATCATAGCTGAGTCACTTTGGCTTGTTCCAAAAAGTTCCTCGCTCGTGTGTAAAGCCCGCGTCTTCAAGCTTTCAAGCCAACATCTTCTTCTTCCTAGTCCTCTTTTACCAACTACCTTTGCCTGAAGACTATTTTGCAGCGGTTTATACCCATTTCCATTTGTCATTAAATGGCCGTGATATTGCAGTTTTCTGCATTTTACCGTGTTTAGCACTCTTTAACCCCATATAGTATAGAATGACGGAGATTTTGTGGAGATTTACATTAATAAATGAAAAGCACCAGTTTGCTTTTGTTCTACAATGTTACTTTTATTGTTAACCGGTTTTCGGCTTACAAGGCCATCTTCAGACAATTACTGAGTATTATCACCAAAGAAGTTAACAATAAAAGTAATATTGTAGAAAAAAGGAAAACTGGTGCTTTCCATTTATTATAATGTTGTTCTACCAAGAACCGACGGAAGATTCTGTTAATATGAGAGTTACATTGTCAGTCATTTTATCTGCCTTGGTGCTCTTAGTGTTATCCCGTACAGCCACATCTTAATTACCTCACGTCGTTTGCCCGTCGTCTCAAACTGCAGATTTCACAAGGGGAGAGAGTCTGATACGCGGATTACCGATTTTGATCAACTTTTGCAACGACGTTCTATATTGAAAATAAAGAGACCACTGTTTCGACTTTTTCCTAGACACTCCCTACTTTCTGAAAAAAGGTGGAAGTTGACGGCAGAAAATCGTATTTTCAATGTTACACACCGACAGATGGTCTAAAAACAAACATTTTTTATCAATATAACACTGGGACCATAGTTACTAATAGGCTGTCAAATAAAATACCTTTCAGCCTTCTAGTTTGCAAACTTATTTTATCTGGATACCAGTTTCGGCGATTTACTACGCCATCTTCAGGCCCCTGACCGGCGCGTAAGAAGATTCCACCTCAGTTATAATCAAAACAGGGGCCAGAAATACCAGTGTTAGCAGATTTCTGCTTGCTCTAGCGATCACTTCAACCATCATCTGCCGTGTGTTCTACCAGAAATCTACTAATACCAGTATTGCTGGCCTCTGTTTTGATCAGAACCCAGGTGGAATCTTCCTACACGTCGGTCAGGGGCCTGAAGATGGCGAAATAAATCGCCGAAACTGGTAGCCAAATAAAATAAGTTTGGAAACAAGACGGCTGAAAGATGTTTAACTTGATATCGGACAACCGAGTCCCGCAACCATCTCTGAAAAGATGGACATACAGAAAGTTAATAATGTTCGGGTTATTAACATTTTTGTGTTTTTGTGCTCTAGCCTGGGTATCCGTCATTCTATACTTCTAGCAGAGTGCGGTTGGCAGTCGAGCCGTCAAGGCATTAGATTTCCAAACCCTTGTCCCTGTTCGATTCTTGGTCGTGGGCTCTTTTCAATCGATATTTTTCTGTGTATATTATATTATTCTGATAAGTGAAATATTTCTCTTTGTCTTTTTTTAAATAAAGCCTCGATAGGTGTGATTAGTAATCAAATAACTACATATGATGTATTGACAGTTATTTTCGTCGTAATACATGACGCGCTGTGACATGACTTTTGAAGATGAAAATGCTCGAGAGGCCTACTCCGAAATGTACCTCTCCTTGTCAGCCGTATGACGTTTACTTTTTCCGACATGTGAATCGTTACGGTGCACAACTTCAGAATCATGCAACATCGCAGCGACGAGAGAATTACAAGACTGCGCGGAATCTATCTAGTTTATCCGTTGGTTCATAACCAGCTCTCCGCGCCCGTCTTTCAAGATTCGCTTTTACACGCTTGCTACGCATCCAAACTGATATCTGACTGTCTTTAGCAACGTGAATCAGATTGTTGTCCACGAGCAATGTGCCGGAAAACGTGTCAGTGCAGTGAGATTTCGTTCGTGTCTTGTGCACGGTGCGAGAAATATTTATATTCCGCCTGTTTTGATGACAAGTTTAACCCCACTGATTCCGAGAACGCTCACGAATAGACGATTAGTTAACAGAGGCAATAACATACTTTAGGTGTATTTTTATACCTTGTATCACGATGTAAAGTACATTACTAATTACTCCTCTCGATGTTTCACTTCAAAAGAAAGCAAAGGAAAGAATTCTATCAGAATATTATCAGCTTTAAAAAAAAATTAAATGGAAAAAATGGCGATCACCGAGAATCGAACGCGGACCAGCAGCTTGGTGGTTGACTGTCTTGACTGCTCGCTCGCCATCCTCGTTCTACTAGACAGGTAGACTGACCGATAGTCAATCTGCAACATGAAAACACAAAAACGTTAAAACTCGAACATTATTAACTTAGGAACCTAGATTATATTAATAAAAGTGTTTGTTTTTAGCCGAGCTTTCGATGTATAACACTGAAAACACGATTTTCCGTTATCATCTGTGAGCTCGATATTTTGAAAACTTGGGAGTGTCTAGGAAACAGCGGAAAAACGTGTGTCCTTATTTTCAATATAGAACGTTCTTGCAAAACTTGATCTAAATCGGTAACTCATGTCAGACCCTCCCCTTGTCAGGCCCATAAAAAAGGATGGCAAATGTGAGGCTCTTCAACACGTTATCCGTTTTATAAAACCCAGATCTTGCCTTCTCAATGAAGACCTTAATTTTCTCCACTGGTTAACTCCTGAATATGTGTATTTGTTTATTTGTTCAATTATATCACCATTAATGTTTGGATGATAACACGTCGTTCTTGCTGATGACCATTAATTTCGTTGATTCTGGATACGAGATGTTGAAGACTGTCTAAGAGGTCAGCAAATTTTAGAGTACCATCAGAGTAGTGTGTTTCTTTCCATTCAAGATGATTCCTGCTCCGAAATTTTCAAGAGCATCTTTCTGAGTGAAGATAAAATATCAGTACCGAGAAAACGCAGCCTTGTCTCACTACTAGGCATATCTTTAAGTGTGTCAGATTTCTCATTTACTACTCTCACAGCCGCGTGTTGATTCTAATACAGATTAACTCATTGCCTGGATATTCGTTTTGGCAATTTTCTATTAGAAACGAAAAAAAAAGATCTGTGTCTGTAGTGATGTATCGAAAAATTTTCATTTCTACGTATTCGTGAAAAAACTTTTGAAATGATGAATCACCCGCACAAAGAAATATGCATGATGTACGAACGTATAAGTTCAGTATCCAAATTAAGACGGTTTCTGTGCGCTGGATGCAGCTGCTATGAGTGTCTACAACTCGATTTTGTAAACGTCTTTTTAGCAACGCCTCTTCATAGCTCTATCGACGGCTGTCGTTCTGGCAGTTGGAAGCTGTGACTTACACCTAAAGAATTCATGTATTGAAACTTCATGCATGATGTGGCACATTTTTTCACATGTCGCAGTGTTTATGATATCTCTTGAACTATGTGTCGTACAATGGTATATTTGTGTAGGTACATTCAAGGGCATATGTGGTGCTGTCAGCGACTTATGTGTAGAACAAAGTTAGTAGAAAAGAAGTAATAAATTTAAAAGTCACGAAAAATTCAGCAGTTTTTCACGCATGCCAGTGTTTATGGCACAATATCCGCTGAAATAAACATGGTACTGTCGTATATTTTTGCAGGTACATTTAGCGGTGTATGTGGATACCATCTGCAAAATTTCTCGCGAATACGGTTAGTAGCACCGAAGCAATACATTTAACGCTATGCGTGATGCGACGTTGTTTGACGCATCTCATTGTTTATGACGTCATATCTCCGAAACCATGATAGGCAGGTGGTTTTTACCCCCATAGCGATTGTTGCCTGACAGTACGGGATATGTGTACCAAGTTAGGTTGAAATCAGTCCAGCCGCTTAGGAGGAGATGTGGAACATGCATACATACACTCACACAAGCATACACACATTTTATTTTTACATTTTTAATATATATAAAAATGTAAAACTAAAATGTGTGTATGCTTGTGTGAGTGTATGTTTGCGTGTTCCACATCTCCTCATATATATATATATATATATATATATATATATATATATATATATATATATATATATATATATATGTTGTTGTTGTGGCCTTCAGTCCTGAGACTGGTTTGATGCAGCTCTCCATGCTACTCTATCCTGTGCAAGGTTCTTCATCTCCCAGTACCTACTGCAACCTACATCCTTCTGAATCTGCTTAGTGTATTGATCTCTTGGTCTCCCTCTACGAATTTTACCCTCCACGCTGCCCTCCAATGCTAAATTTGTGATCCCTTGATGCCTCAAAACATGTCCTACCAACCGATCCCTTCTTCTAGTCAAGTTGTGCCACAAACTTCTCTTCTCCCCAATCCTATTCAATACCTCCTCATTAGTTACGTGATCTACCCACCTTATCTTCAGCATTCTTCTGTAGCACCACATTTCGAAAGCTTCTATTCTCTTCTTGTCCAAACTAGTTATCGTCCATGTTTCACTTCCATTCATGGCTACACTCCATACAAATACTTTCAGAAACGACTTCCTGACGCTTAAATCTATACTCGATGTTAGCAAATTTCTCTTCTTCAGAAACGATTTCCTTGCCATTGCCAGACTACATTTTATATCCTCTCTACTTCGACCATCATCTGTTATTTTACTCCCTAAATAGCAAAACTCCTTTACTACTTTAAGTGTCTCATTTCTTAATCTAATCCCCTCAGCATCACCCGATTTAATTTGACTACATTCCATTATCCTCGTTTTGCTTTTGTTGATGTTCATCTTATATCCTCCTTTCAAGACACTGTCCATTCCCTTCAACTGCTCTTCCAAGTCCTTTGCTGTCTCTGACAGAATTACAATGTCATCGGCGAACCTTAAAGTTTTTATTTCTTCTCCATGGACTTTAATACCTACTCCGAATTTTTCTTTTGTTTCCTTTACTACTTGCTCAATATACAGATAGAATAACATCGGGGACAAGCTACAACCCTGTCTCACTCCTTTCCCAACCACTGCTTCCCTTTCATGTCCCTCGACTCTTATAACTGCCATCTGGTTTCTGTACAAATTGTAAATAGCCTTTCGCTCCCTGTATTTTACCCCTGCCACCTTCAGAATTTGAAAGAGAGTATTCCAGTTAACGTTGTCAAAAGCTTTCTCTAAGTCTACAAATGCCAGAAACGTAGGTTTGCCTTTTCTTAATCTTTCTTCTAAGATAAGTCTTAAGGTTAGTATTGCCTCACGTGTTCCAACATTTCTACGGAATCCAAACTGATCTTCCCCGAGGTCCGCTTCTACCAGTTTTTCCATTCGTCTGTAAAGAATTCGCGTTAGTATTTTGCAGCTGTGACTTATTAAACTGATAGTTCGGTAATTTTCACATCTGTCAACACCTGCTTTCTTTGGTATTGGAATTATTATATTCTTCTTGAAGTCTGTGGGTATTTCGCCTGTCTCATACATCTTGCTCACCAGATGGTAGAGTTTTGTCATGACTGGCTCTCCCAAGGCCATCAGTAGTTCTAATGGAATGTTGTCTACTCCCGGGGCCTTGTTTCGACTCAGGTCTTTCAATGCTCTGTCAAACTCTTCACGCAGTATCTTATCTCCCATTTCATCTTCATCTACATCCTCTTCCATTTCCATAATACTGTCCTGAAGTACATCGCCCTTATATAAAGCCTCTATATACTCCTTCCACCTTTCTGCCTTCCCTTCTTTGCTTAGAACTGGGTTGCCATCTGAGCTCTTGATATTCATACAAGTGGTTCTCTTATCTCCAAAGGTCTCTTTAATTTTCCTGTAGGCAGTATCTATCTTACGCCTAGTGAGATAAGCCTCTACATCCTTACATTTGTCCTCTAGCCATCCCTGCTTAGCCGTTTTGCACTTTCTGTCGATCTCATTTTTGAGACGTTTGTATTCCCTTTTGCCTGCTTCATTTACTGCATTTTTATATTTTCTCCTTTCATCAATTAAATTCAATATTTCTTCTGTTACCCAAGGATTTCTATTAGCCCTCGTCTTTTTACCTACTTGATCCTCTGCTGCCTTCACTACTTCATCCCTCAGAGCTACCCATTCTTCTTCTTCTGTATTTCTTTCCCCCATTCCTGTCAATTGTTCCCTTATGGTCTCCCTGAAACTCTCTACAACCTCTGGTTCTTTCAGTTTATCCAGGTCCCATCTCCTTAAATTCCCACCTTTTTGCAGTTTCTTCAGTTTCAATCTGCAGTTCATAACCAATAGATTGTGGTCAGAATCCACATCTGCCCCTGGAAATGTCTTACAATTTAAAACATATATATATATATATATATATATATATATATATATATATATATATATATATATATATATATATGTGTGTGTGTGTGTGTGTGTGTGTGTGTGTGTAGCTTACGATCCAGAAGACTTTGGCATCCATTCAAATATTTTTTAGCAATTCAGCGATCTTGTAATATAGCACTCAAATCAATAAAACAGACACAGACGTTACAGTTCGTATTTATACTCCTCTGCGATAGGGTTTCAATGTACAACAGAACCACTGAAGCACGCACAGCAGTTCTAGAGCAAAATAATGTCGGTGTAATTTGGTGCCTTTTTTCTTCACGAACTTTGTAGATTCTTTTGTGGATAATTTTTAGATATACACTCATCTTCAGAAAAAAACAGAACAGCTTGAGCAACTAAATATAGGATATTCATATTCACAGGACATGTACATTAGTACCTTCTGCATTAATGATCAGCATTTGAACCATGTCGGCCCGCAGGTTCAAGGTCTACATCGATATCGCTTCGCAGCACCACCTACTGGTAAAATGTGCCTGTAGCTCTCGCTGTCGCTGTAAACCGAAGATAATAGATTAGTGTGACTCGAGAAGACTGCAATATGCCTCGTAGACTGTACCGTCAAATTATTGACTTTGAAAAAGGGCGCATTATAGGCTTGAGAGAATGTGATGCGTCCATCCGGAAAGTTGCTGCTCGTCTGGGATGAGGCCAGTGCAACGGGTGTGTGCAGAATAGCTCACGAAAAGTCGTAGGGCACGTCGAGGTGGATCAGATCACACCACCCAGATCAGCGCCCGAGAAGATCAACACCTCATCCAAATGGCACTGCAGAACAGATCTGCGTCCTGCTCAGCTCTAGCGCAACAGTGGAGCAATGCAACACATCGTACACTATCAGGGTGTCAGCCGGTCGAAGTTTATTACGGAACCGGTTATGTACACGTCGTCCACTTCTCCTGGCTTTGACGAATGTGCAGAAACATGCTACACTGCATTATTTGGTGGAACGACGCCACTGGGGCAGGAAGGGGCATCAAATAGTGTTTTCACACGAATCCAGGTTCTGAAACTTCCTGGCAGATTAAAACTGTGTGCCCGACCGAGACTCGAACTCGGGACCTTTGCCTTTCGCGGGCAAGTGCTCTACCACTGAGCTACCGAAGCACGACTCACGACCGGTACTCACAGCTTTACTTCTGCCAGTACCTCGTCTCCTACCTTCCAAACTTTACAGAAGCTCTCCTGCGAACCTGTGAGTACCGGTCGTGAGTCGTGCTTCGGTAGCTCAGTGGTAGAGCACTTGCCCGCGAAAGGCAAAGGTCCCGAGTTCGAGTCTCGGTCGGGCACACAGTTTTAATCTGCCAGGAAGTTTCATATCAGCGCACACTCCGCTGCAGAGTGAAAATCTCATTCTGAATCCAGGTTCTGTTTGTTTTAAAATGATGGCAGAATTTTTGGTTCCCTGTAGGCAAAGGGGGGGGGGGGGAGGGGAGGGGCGACATTACAATGACTGAATTCGCACAAGACATAGCACCAGCTGAAGACCTTATGGTGTGTGGTGCTACTGGGTGCAACCATAAATCACAGATGGTGCGTGTTAAGGGCACCGTGACTGATGTCACCTACAATCTACGTGAATGACATTCTGCGACCTGTAGAAATACCCTTTCTGCACAACACCCCAGACGCTATATTTCAGCAAGGCAATGCACGGCTACTTGTTGCTACACGAATACGTGCCTGCTTGGTCTCACAGGATGTCAACACTTTGCCCTGGCCCACCACATCACCAGACTTGCCGCCAATCGAAAATGTGTTGGATATGGTGAAACGACAGGTGTAGCACTGTAACCCAGCGCCAGCCACCACAGATGAACTTCGGGATGAGGTGAATGCAGCATGGATGGCTATACCACAGCACGCCTTTCGCGCCTTATACGCTTTGTTGCTGTTATGCATAGAACAAGTTATCAGGGATCATTGGCGGATGCTGAACCGAGGTGACTGAAGTGCTAATAATTTCTGCGGAACATACTAATGTACATGTCCTGTGAACATGAACGTCCTATATATAGTCATTCAAGGTGTTCTGTTTCTTTTTGAACATGAGTGTATTTTCAGGAACTGTTTCATAAAACTTACTGTCCTGAAACTCTTACTTTTCTAGCTTCTCTTTTATTACAGTTCTGCGCCTCAAACGGTAAACAGAACCCTTATGGGATCACTTTCTTTTGCGTCCGTCAATCTTTATGAACGACTGTTCAAAACACATTTTCTCAAGAACTGGTAGTTGTATCAAGTTGAAATTTATGTCACATGTTAATGTCTACAATTTCTTGACTGCGTAAAAAAAGTGAAACCTTTAACTCAATGCTATCAAAAGATATGGCCATTTATGCCATACATTTTGATACTCTCAAACTCACTCATAAAAACCTACAAGGTACTTCCCGTCGATCTAGAATCACGAAATCTGCCAGTAAACAAGGTTTGGGCAGTACAACCAAAGGAAAAAATCCGCAAATTGTTAATTGGTAATTATATCACACAAAACTTTTTTTGTCATTTGTTAGCAGACTGCCTGTCTGACGGTGACTGCCTATGGTCTATGGTCCTGTGACGGTATAACAAAAGTTAGCTTCTAAGTCAGTGTAATCCAAAGATACGGCTATTTATATCACATATTTTGATAACCGCAAACTCATCCATCACACATTATAGCATACGAAATTTTCCAAGAAGAAGAGTTTCGAAGTATAAGTAAAGGAAAAAAAATATGAGAATTGTTAATTTGTAATTATATCAAGTGAAAAAATATCTCTTTTGTCATTTGTTATCCGACTTCAGACTTAAAATATTCCAGAAAGCCTTGGAATCCCTGGTACCGATATCTTGCCAGTATCAATGTCAATAGCAGGCAGAAATCAGAGATACTCGATTCCGGGAATGGATGAACTGTCTATATACATAATTAAGTTTGTAAACAAACCATCAGTGCGCGGTTCCTCCTGGCACTTGGCCAATTCTTTTTTCGGTAAAGCTGGAAACTTTGATTGAAGTCGTTTTTGAGGAATGATACCCGCATTCTAAACTTATATTGAATAGTTCTGTCACGATTCTATTTGTTCTTCATCAAAAAAGGTACAGAATTCAGAATGCAGCCCCTCTCTCCTGCCGTTTTCGCATTTTTCATTGCAGTTACTGCTGATATCTCTTCTCTTGCAGTAATATCTGATTCTGGTTCTCCAGCGAATTCATTCGGATCTGGCATATAGTCTAGAAAAAGTTCTCCCGCATACTTCTTCCAAGAATGTATTCTTGTATTCTTTCGCTGTCGATCATCAGCTGCCAGAAGCAGAGTTCGTTTTGTTTTGCATATGATACAAGTATTGCAATAAATAGTATGTCAAGTGTAGTTCTGGGAAGATCTGCTAATGATATTTTCATGGATATTAATAAATGGTTTAAAGCCAACTCACTGACATTAAACTTCGAAAAGACTCACTATATGCAATTCAGAACCTGTAAGAGGTTTCCATCCAGCATATGCATAAAGTATGAAGTAGAGCAGATAGAAGAGGTTGACAGTCTTAAATTCCTGGGATTACAACTTGATAATAAATTCAGTTGGGAGGAGCACACCACAGAACTGCAGAAACGCCTTAACAAATCTGTATTTGCAATTCGAGTGTTAGCAGACATAGGCGACATAAAAATGAAAAAGCTTGCGTACTTTGCCTACTTTCATTCCATAATGTCATGTGGTACAATATTTTGGGATAACTCTTCAAGTCAAACAAAAGTTTTCAGAGTCCACTCATCTTCAATAATTTGCCAGCAAACATAAAAAATTTAGTTACAAATAAAGATCAGTTTAAAAGGCGCCTGAAAGACTTACTAGTGCCCAACTCCTTCTACTCCATTGACGATTTTTTTAATAGAAACAAATGATGTATTGTAAATACGCATACTATTAGTCTTGTTATTTCAGCTTAAAAAAATGATGTATATACTGATACTATTAGTATTGTTATTTCAGCTTAAAAAAATTGACATGTTCCACATCCACGAGGATCTCCTCAGCGTGGATCTATGGAACGAAAAACTAATCTAATCTAATCTTAACATCAAATGCCAGCCATCAGTTAGTACTCACCCCATTTCATTGGCCCCATTTCATTGTAGCCGATATATTCGTCTTGAAAGGTTTAGCAAATGTATTGATATTTAATGTAATTCTCATTTATTATTCCTTTATATATATATATATATATATATATATATATATATATATATATATATATTAACAATAACTAAAAAAGAAAAGAACTGTACACCAATGAAGAATTTACCTAACGCAACTACTTAGGTAAATTCTACATTTATGTAAAATTCTTTCCTTTTCTACTTATTGTAAAATGTTAGATTTTGCATATTTAGGTTTACCTTCTCTTAAATCTGAAGACGATCCCAAGTCATCAAAACATGTAATCTAATTAAAAATGTGCAACTGAGATGGAACAATAAACGAAAATTATCTTAAATCGCTCCATTTCACTAAACATCCAACTCAGAGCCTGGTATACTTTCGGCCGCCTATATTACTAAACTACAAAAGCAAACCAGTTGCAGGTTGCTTATCTAACAGCTTCTAGGTGCAACAAAAATTTAATTTTCATTATTTAGTACAATTATTAAATTCAAAATGCTGTTATAATTAACTCGTTAAGAGCTCTGATCTTACTATAAAGGTTTAACACAATGAGTCAAGTAGTCAAGTAGTCAAGTATTTAACTTAGAAACTTAGTATATGTCTTGCGGTAGCATAACTCATACACTGAATTTACCAATATAAGATTCAGCCAATATTTCAGAATGAGAGCACGTGGCGACTTCCCTCAAACTTTTCGCATAATTACAAACCAGTTTTGTTTGACATTTTCTTTGGTCTGTGGGTGAGCAATCCAAAACTAATAAAAGAATCATAATTGTCTTCAATCATAAATGTTTGCAATGCCTAACGCCAGATACTGAACACTTCAACTTAATTGCAGTCAGACGTTTGAAGCTGTTTTATACATGGGTGTTCGACTTGTTTAAACAAACGTGTGTGGGTGGTGAGGGGTGGGAGTGTTTCTGGTTACTGATAAGTCATCGGCGGACCTTTCTCAAACCCATAAACAACGGAATTATCACATTATCACAGGAGTTGACAGAATTGAGGACAAATTAAGAACTGAAACGGAATGGATTTAATTGACAAGTTCCAGAATTATATCCAGCTTTACACGCTGCAGCATTGTGTTCTCATCATCATAGTTAGCCGAAAGTGCATTTAGTGTGGTCAGCAGTTTACTGACAAAAATAAGAAACAATGTAATAGTGGGAAGCGGCAGTTCAAGATTCGTGATGACTACATGACACCAAATATCAAAAAATTCTGACATGGGCCTCTCATTGATAATATTATATTCGTTTTTAACAATATATATATATATTTATTAATCATTTTAAGTAATACACGAATATTATTAACATCTTTTAATGGACTTATTCGTAAAATCTAACCTTTTCCCAATATACATAATATCCTTCACCCAAGAGGAATTCCATCAGACCGCTGTGGGAACACGTCCTATCACCCCAAAACGATGAATCTATGTGACTTTTTTTCTGAGAACATGGCGATGAGTAACTTTGCGTTTCTTCGAAAAGGGGTCGATAGATCAAGAAACCTTGGGGAACCTGTGGAATAAAACATATCGTTGGAGATTTGTATCACACTTTTTCTAGTCTTAATAACTTCAAGGTTTCAAAAGTTCTGCTACATTTATCGGTTTTTCTGTATTCCTTTATTTCTTCCTTTACAACAAAATAAGACAGTATTTGTTTCCTGAAAGCCTGATGTTCTTCAAATGTGAGCTAGTGATCAGAAGTTGTGTTTCCACGCTTCGAAATTTGTAGTCTCAAGTTGCTTGCAGAAAATTGCACTGACCAGACACATAAACGGAATCCTATCGCATCGTTACTTCAACTTAAGAACATACAGGGTGAAGAAATCGTGTATTCTAATCCAGTATCTAACCACCACCCCAACTGGCTGGCGCCTTCGTGAGTGTTGTAACGCATGTGCTACCAATACGCCTATGTTCATCTGTGAAAATGGACTCGATAAGCAACCTGAGCTATCAGTAAACGCAATCTAACCTGCATAACACTGTGTGCGTGTTGTATGAGTCTCAGTTTCAGTGTCATTTAAGCCCTTAACAGACCGTTGTTGTTGTTGTTGTCTTCAGTCCTGAGACTGGTTTGATGCAGTTCTCCATGCTACTCTATCCTGTGCAAGCTTCTTCATCTCCCAGTACCTACTGCAACCTACATCCTTCTAAATCTGCTTAGTGTATTCATCTCTTGGTCTCCCTCTACAATTTTTACCCTCCACGCTGCCCCCCAATACTAAATTGGTGATCCGTTGATGCCTCAGAACATGTCATACCAACCGATCCCTTCTTCTAGTCAAGTTGTGCCACAAACTTCTCTTCTCCCCAATCCTATTCGATACTTCCTCATTAGTTATGTGATCTTCCCATCTAATCTTCAGCATTTTTCGGTAGCACCACATTTCGAAAGCTTCTATTCTCTTCTTGTCCAAACTGGTTATCGTCCATGTTTCACTTCCATACATGGCTACGCTCCATACAAATACTTTCAGAAAAGACAAAAAAGAGGTTTATCTATGACTGACGCATTTGTTAGCGAGAGCGTTGTCTATGACACATGCGTGTTTAATACAGTGTTGTGTAAAAATGATTTTAAAAAATTTTGTAAGCGACTTATCTTGCGAATGACTGGAAGGTTGTCAGCCGAGATATCGGAACAACAATTAATAATGTCCTGGGGGCACGCCTAAAAGATGTTGGAATGTTCGATCCACCGGGAAAACTTCAAGAAACACATGTTTATCCCCCTTCCAACAGCAGAAAAATATTTCAGTCGCGTGGTTAACATTGTCCCAACTATCCTAACCAGATTTACACTGAAGAGACCAAAAAAATTAGTACACCTGCCTAATTTCATGTAGCGCCCCCGCGAGCACGCAGAAGTGCTGCAACACGACGTGGCGTAGACCCGCCTTATGTCTGAAGTAATGCAGGGCTCTCCATAAATCCGCCGCAGTACGAGGGGGTGGAGATCTATTCTGAACAGTACGTCGCAAGGCATCACAGATATGCTCAACAATGTTCTTGTATGGGGAGGCTGGTGGCAGCGGAAGTGTTTAAACTCAGAAAAGTGTGCCTGGAGCCACTATGTAGCAATTCTGGACGTGTTGTTCTGCTGGAATTTCCCAAGTGCATCGGATTGCACCATGGACATGAATGGATGTAGGTGATCAGACATGGTGCTTACGCACGTGTCATCCGTCACAGTCGTATCTAGACGTATCCTGGGTGCCATATCACTCCAACTGCACACGCCCCACACCATTACAGAGCCTCCGGCAGCTTGAACAGTCCCCTGCTGACATGAAGGGTCCACGGATTCATGAGGTTGTCTCCATACCCGTACATACTCCATACTCCAATTTGAAACGAGTCTCGTCCGACCAGGGAACATATTTCCAGACATCAACAGCCTAATGTTGGTGTTGACGGGCCGAGGCGAGAGTAAAGTTTTGTATCGTGCAGTCATCAAGGGTACACAAGTGGTCCTTCGGCTCCCAAAGCCCATATCGATGATGTTTCGTTGAATGTTTCTCACGCTGACACTTGTTGATGGCCCAGCGTTGAAAACTACAATAGTTTGCGGAGGGGTTGCACTTCTGTCACGTTGAACGATTCTCTTCCGTCGTCGTTGTTCCCGTTCTTGCAAGATATTTTTCCGGCCGCAGCTATATCGCACATTTCATGTTTTACTGGATTCTTGATATTCACGGTACACTCGTGAAATGGTCGTGCAGAAAAAACCCCACTTCACCTCGGAGATGCTGCGTCCCATCGCTCGTACGCCAACTATAACAGCACGTTCAGAATCACGTAAATCTTGATAACCTGCCGTTGTAGCAGTAGTAACAGATGTAACAACTCCGCCAGACTCTTGTTGTTTTGTATAGTCGTTGCCGACCGCAGGGCCGTATTCTGCTGTTTACGTATCTCTGTATTTGAATACGCATGCCTATACCAATTTTTTTGGGGCTTCAGTGTAGTTCTGATTCTTTCTCTCGATTCCATCGTAACTGATGGCTATAGTCTTTGTTAGACTTTTCTATTACCCTGTTGATCAATTTCACCAGTTATTTAAAAGCTTCAATTACGTTACAAATCTTGAAGCGAATGTTACTTATAGTTGTAAGCAATTTCAATAGCTATGTCAATCCATTAGATTTAAAGTATGGGGAGTGGAAATTGTAAACAATAAAAAATAAATAATTCACTACGTTCGCTCGTTTTGGCTCAAGAGGAAGAATGGGCTGCCATTCTTCGTCAGACAACCAGACACCTCAAGACAGAAACAAATTACAAGATGTAGCTGGTAGTGGGCTTTGAGTTATGTCAATGTGGAAGTTGAAAATTTGTGCCAGACTGGGATTCGAACCCAGGTTTCCTGCATATTAGGCAGATACTCGCACCACTGAGCGGACATAGCGGTCATCGCAACTACACGGACTACCCTAGCACGCCTCCCGTCAGACCCAAATGCTCATCTTTTCCATTACACATTACTGATGTAGTTCCCCTTGTCCATAATCCTCATTAGCCGCAGCGTTTCACCGATTCCCGTAAGAGTTCGAGTGTGGTGTGAATCTGCACTGAAGAGATCAACGGCTGTCAAAAATGACCGGTGTATTTGAAACGGCAATAAAAACTAAACGAGCAGCGATAGAAATACACCGTTTGTTGCAATATGCTTGGGACAACAGTACATTTTCAGGCAGACAAACTTTCGAAATTACAGTAGTTACAATTTTCAACAACAGATGGCGCTGCGGTCTGGGAAACTCTATAGTACGATATTTTCCACATATCCACCATGCGTAGTAATAATATGGCGTAGTCTCTGAATGAAATTACCCGAAACCTTTGACAACTTGTCTGGCGGAATGGCTTCACATGCAGATGAGATGTACTGCTTCAGCTGTTCAATTGTTTCTGGATTCTGGCGGTACACCTGGTCTTTCAAGTGTCCCCACAGAAAGAAGTCACAGGGGTTCATGTCTGGCGAATAGGGAGGCCAATCCACGCCGCCTCCTGTATGTTTCGGATTGCCGAAAGCAATCACACGATCATCGAAATATTCATTCAGGAAATTAAAGACGTCGGCCGTGCGATGTGGCCGGGCGCCATCTTGCATAAACCACGAGGTGTTCGCAGTGTCGTCTAAGGCAGTTTGTACCGCCACAAATTCACGAAGAATGTCCAGATAGCGTGATGCAGTAATCGTTTCGGATCTGAAAAATGGGCCAGTGATTCCTTTGGAAGAAATGGCGGCCCAGACCAGTACTTTTTGAGGATGCAGGGACGATGGGACTGCAACATGGGGCTTTTCGGTTCCCCATATGCGCCAGTTCTGTTTATTGACGAAGCCGTCCAGGTAAAAATAAGCTTCGTCAGTAAACCAAATCTGCCCACATGCATATCGCCGTCATCAATCCTGTGCACTATATCGTTAGCGAATGTCTCTTGTGCAGCAATGGTAGCGGCGCTGAGGTGTTGCCGCGTTTGAATTTTGTATGGATAGAGGTGTAAACTCTGGCGCATGAGACGATACGTGGACGTTGGCGTCATTTTGACCGCAGCTGCAACACGGCGAACGGAAACCCGAGGCCGCTGCTGGATCACCTGCTGCACTAGCTGCGCGTTGCCCTCTGTGGTTGCTGTACGCGGTCGCCCTACCTTTCCAGCACGTTCATCCGTCACGTTCCCGGTCCGTTGAAATTTTTCAAACAGATCCTTTATTGTGTCGCTTTTCGGTCCTTTGGTTACATTAAACCTCCGTTGAAAACTTCGTCTTGTTGCAACAACACTGTGTTCTAGGCGGTGGAATTCCAACACCAGAAAAATCCTCTGTTCTATGGAATAAACCATGTTGTCTACAGCACACTTGCACGTTGTGAACAGCACACGCTTACAGCAGAAAGACGACGTACAGAATGGCGCACCCACAGACTGCGTTGTCTTCTATATCTTTCACATCACTTGCAGCGCCATCTGTTGTTGAAAATTGTAACTACTGTAATTTCGAAAGTTTGTCCGCCTGAAAATGTACTGTTGTCCCAAGCAAATTGCAACAAACGGTGTATTTCTATCGCTGCTCGTTTAGTTTTTATTGCCGTTTCAAATATACCGGTCATTTTTGAAACACCCTGTAAGATTTCCGTGAGTTTTCTTATTATTGTCTTGATAACGATGTCTGAAAAGTATCTGAACAGTGTTACTCATGTCCGATATTTAGTATCTTGTGAGCTGTCTAAAACGTTACATGTGTTTTGGTAGTGTCGGCGATTACTTCTTTTGTACCAAAATAAACCAGGGAATTTGTATTACGTTTTTCTATAAGAACGGAATAAAGTGCAGAAAACTTTAAAAATGTTAAATATTGCTTTTGATCAGTCTCCTAAGATTAAAACACGGGTTTACGCGTGGTGAAAGCGTTTCGAAGAAGGTCGTAAAGACGTCGCAGGTGACGAGCCAGCATGTCTTCAGCCGACAAAAACGTGCAAAAACTGAAAGAAATGTTTGTGAACTATCGCCGAATAATTATCACAGAATAGTAACCAGACACGTCGCTCACGATGTTGACTTACCAAGTGATTTTTATTATAAATTTGTTTATTTATTTATTTTTTGAAGTTTTGGGTCTGAAACTTGAGACGGAACAATTTGTTCCAATACTGCTGAATTTGCAGCAGAAACAGCGACGAACGGGAATTACGGAGCAGTCGCTAGACGAGGTCAACAATAAATGCAAAACTGTTGAAATGTGTCATAATAGGTGGAGAAAGATGGATTTACGCATATGACGTCGAAAACAAAGGTTGAACATTTCCATTGGTTTCATTCTGGATTTACAAGACTGGAAAAGCTCAAGTGCGGTAAAAAGTGAGGGTGTGTTGGTGTTCTATGCCACCAGGAGATTTTGCCACACGGTCGACCGACCATAGCGAATCTACTCACGACTTCATCGCTGTTTGCGTGAAGCAATTTGAAAAAGAAATAAAAAAGAACCTCTCAGATTTTGGCGAAACAACGCTTGACTTACGCATCAGTATAATGCGCCTGCCTACACCTCCACATCTGCTTACATAATATATACCTCAACGTCCGGTGCATGGTGGAGGGTACCACGTACCACTACTCGTTATTTTTGTGGTGTCACTGCCAGACACCACACTTGCTAGGTGGTAGCTTAAATCGGCCGCGGTCCGTTAGTTCATGTCGGACCCGCGTGTCGCCAGTGTGTGATCGCAGACCGAGCGCCACCACACGGCAGGTCTCGAGAGACGTACGAGAACTCGCCCCAGTTGTACGACGACGTTGCTAGCGACTATACGGACGAAGCCTTTGCTCTCATTTGCCGAGAGACAGTTAGAATAGCCTTCAGCTAAGTTAATGAATGGCTACGACTTAGCAAGGCGCCAATTGTATCAGTGCATGTATCTTACGAGTCTCATTTGTATAGTCAAGAGAGATGTACCAAAGGAAGCATTAAAAGTTAAGTATATTCCAAAGCTACGTATTTTCTTTATAGCAGTCATAACTTATCCTGTTCCAGACTTGACGCCAGTCGGTGTGTGTGTACGCGTGCCTTTCGGCTTCCTCCTCAGTGTGGCGTGACTAGCTTGTTACGCCAGAACAATTTTCATTCCTGTTCCACTCGCAAATTGAACGAGGGGAAAACGACTGAGCTCAAGCCTCCGTATAAGCCCTAATTTCTCCCATCCTTTTTCGTGCTCCTTACGCGAAATATACGCTAGTGGCAGTAGAATCGTTCTTCAATCGGCCTCAAATGGCGTTTATTTACATTTCCTCAACAGCGCCTCGCGAAAAGAAGTCCGTCTTTTCTCCAGGGAACTTGGTTTCTCGTTCGTGAGTTTTCGGCAAAAAAAAAAAAATACTGTAATGATCCCTCAGCCACCATACTTGCCAGACACGAGCTCAAGAGACTTTTATGTTGCCAAAAGTAAAGAAAATTTCAAAGGGCCGTCGTTTTGCAAGCAAATATGAAGTTAAAAACACATCGATGGAAGAGGTAGAAGCTATCCCAAAAATAGTCCCAGAAGTGACTCAAAGATTCAAGAAGGCGCTGGCATATGTTTATGATACATAATCGGCGCTATTTTGAAAGGGATAACATTGATGTAGACGAATCAACAGAAATCTAGAAAATTGGAAATTGGTGGTAACTTCCTTTTTTAACTGCTGAGGCCATCGGTCCCTAGTCTTACACACTACTTAATCTAACTTAAACTTACGCTAAGGACAACAACACACACACCCATGCCCGAACCATCAACGTCGGGAGCCAGAAATCTAGACGATGGGGAAAAGAGCAGCAGTCGATTGTAAAATACATCCTTTAGTACAACAAATCTAGATTTCAACTATTACATAGTCATCTTCAGTGCTAAAAATTACAAAACACGTGAATCAGGAACAGATATAAGACAGTTAAAAACGTACCGTAAATACAGACATAAACACCACATAGTTACATACCATATAACAGAGGGTGACATTAGTCCAAAATTTAATGTTGTAAACAATATTGCTTGATGTAGAGCGTAGCGCGATATAACATGAACTGAAGCCGTTACTTACGTGGTTAACAGAAAGAAAATGTGACGTCAGATGTGTGTGGTGCCCTCTATTGAGCCACTAGTAAATAGTTACGTAATAGGGAAGCTATACAGCTTTAAATTTTTTTTAAATATGGTGAACAATAAAACCACATGGAATGGTATAACCACAGAAAACATACCACATGTATGGAGAGCGCTCAATAACAGTAACTATAGGATAGTATGTAATGCATTTATGCATTACTGTTTAATGGACGAAGATCCATTTACACTCCCATGCAGCAGTGAAAAGTACAATGTTAAAATAATATATCGAAATAATAAAAATATAAAGGAATGAAAACAGCACAAGGAAAACATGGTGTGCGCCGGCCGAGGTGGCCGAGCGGCTCTAGGCGCTACACTCGGAACCGCGCGACAGCTACGGTCGGAGGTTCGAATCCTGCCTTGGGATCTGTGTGATGTCATTAGGTTAGTTAGGTTTAAGTAGTTCTAAGTTCTAGGGGAATGATGACCTCAGAAGTTCCATAGTGCTTAGAGCCATTTGAGCCAAAACATGGTGTGCCCCCTCTGGGCATAAAAAAAAGTCATACACATTGTAACAATATACTAGCGCCACCTCT
Source organism: Schistocerca nitens (assembly GCF_023898315.1). Taxonomy (NCBI): domain Eukaryota; kingdom Metazoa; phylum Arthropoda; class Insecta; order Orthoptera; family Acrididae; genus Schistocerca; species Schistocerca nitens. Next base: position 85,584,175 of record NC_064623.1, on the reverse strand, counting down.
GGGCTTACAGTATAAACATGTGTAATAAAATAGCCTTACAATGTCGAAAGATGTGAAGCTGGTCACTTGCGCATAAAAAGCGCACAACTAAATAAAATAAAGGAATGTATCAGAGTTACGTGAAACAAAATAATATTCAGTCAACTGAGATTAAGTGAGGATATGGTTGCATTCAAACGTGCGCCCTCAGAGGGCTAGCGTAAGTCACGTAACCGGTCAAGGAATAAAATAACCACGACTGTTGTAATAATAGACGACTGGTCAGATTAGTCGTATTTCAGTTGGTAAGAGCTGATGGTAGGTTTCAAGAGTGGCACAGACCCCACGAAGCCTTGGATGCAAGTTGTCAATAACGCACAGTGCATATTTTGGCTATTACACAAACGCCGCTAATACGTTGAACATCGAGACAGATTTTGTTGTGAGCTATCAATCAACAGTGTGACAGTCTCAATTAACGTGAAAGGTGTTGCATGATGAGGTGTAGTAGTCCTTAAGTAGGCTAAAACGTTAACAAAGTAAATAACAAAACCGTATTAGATTATTAACCTGTTAATCGACCGAATAAGTAAGTGAGATGGGTAGGGATTTTTCTTGGATTGGGTCTAGTCACCCCTTCTTTTTGTAAGATGTATCTCCAAACGTTCCTAGAAGTGAGTGTTTTTCACCACGACCTGCTCATTGAGGTCTATAAACCACCCCTTCTCTGCACAATCCAACAACGTAACAAGTGGTTCAAATGGTTCAAATGGTTCAAATGGCTCTGAGCACTATGGGACTCAACTGCTGAGGTCATTAGTCCCCTAGAACTTAGAACTAGTTAAACCTAACTAACCTAAGGACATCACAAACATCCATGCCCGAGGCAGGATTCGAACCTGCGACCGTAGCGGTCTTGCGGTTCCAGACTGCAGCGCCTTTAACCGCACGGCCACTTCGGCCGGCCGTAACAAGTGACAAGCATGGAGTTGCATGTCCGCTCGGGATCGGACGAGCAACACAATTTACATAACTATTCACCAGTGCCTCAATAGAGGGCACCATACGCATCTGACGTCACATTTTCTTTCTGTTCAACCACGTAAGCAACGGCTTCAGTTCATGTTATATCCCGCTATGCTCTACATCAAGTAATATTGTTTACTACATGAAATTTTGGACTAATGTCACCCTTTGTTATATGGTATGTAACTATATGGTGTTTATGGTTTGCATTTACGGTACGTTTTTAACTGTTTTATGTCTGTTCCTGATTCTCGTGTTCTGCAATTTTTAGCACTGAAGATGACTATATGACTATGTAATAGTTGAAATCTAGATTTCTTGTAATAAAGGATGTATTTTACGATCGACTGCTGCTCTTTTTTTCCCCGGATTTTCCGCGCCACCCCTCCCCCCCCCCCCCTTCCACCCTCGGCGGTTCGAGTCCACCCTCGGACACGGCTGTATGTGTGTGCGTTGTCCTTAGCCTAAGTTAGTTTCAGTTAGATTAAGTAGTGTGTAAGCCTAGGGACCGATGACCTCAGCAGTTTGGTCCCATAGGCATGTATGGAGGCTCAGGCATCATTACAGTATTATTTTTTTGCCAAAAACTCACGAACGAGAAACGAAGTTCCCTGGTGAGAAGACGGCCTTCTTTTCGCGAGGCGCTGTTGAGGAAATGTAAATAAACGCCATTTGAGTACGATTCTACTGCCGTTCGCGTATATTTTGCGTAAAGAGCACGAAAAAGATGAGAGGAATTAGGGCTTATATGGAGTCTTGTAGACAGTCGTTTTCCCCTCGTTCTATTTGCGAGTGGAACAGTAATGAAAACAAGGAGTAGAGGTACGTGGTACCCTCCACCATGCACCTGACGTTGAGTTACAGGGTATGTAAGTAGACGTGGAGGTGTGGGCACATGCATGCTAGTGGTGCATAAGTCATGCATTGTTTCGTCAAAATCTGGGAGAGCTTTTTTTTATTCAAATTGCTTCACGCAAAAAGCGATGAAGTCGTGAGTAGATTCCCTATTGGTCGGTCGACCGTGTGGCGAAATTTCCTGGTGGCATAGAACAGTAGGAACATAGTGAGCATAACTCTCACTTTTGACCGCACTTGAGCTTCTCCAGACTTGCCAATCCAGAATGACTCCAGTGGAAATGTTCAACCTTTGTTTCCGATATCATATCCGTGAATGCATCTTTCTCCACCAATTGTAACACATTTGAACAGTTTTGCATTTATTGTTGACCTCGTTCGTCGCTGTTTCTGCTGGAAATTCAGCAGTATTGGAACAAATTGTGCCGGCCGAAGTGGCCGTGCGGTTAAAGGCGCTGCAGTCTGGAACCGCAAGACCGCTACGGTCGCAGGTTCGAATCCTGCCTCGGGCATGGATGTTTGTGATGTCCTTAGGTTAGTTAGGTTTAACTAGTTCTAAGTTCTAGGGGACTAATGACCTCAGCAGTTGAGTCCCATAGTGCTCAGAACCATTTGAACCATTTTTTGAACAAATTGTTCTCTCTCAAGTTTCAGACCCAAAAAAAAAAAAAAAAATCATAACGTAAGTCACTTGGTAAGTGAACATCATGAGCGACCTGTCTGATTACTATTCTGTGATCATTATTCGGCGATAGTTCACGAACATTTCTTTCGGTTTTTGCACGCTTTTATCGGCTGATGACGTGATGGCTCGTCATCTGCGACGTCTTTACGACCTTTTTCGAGACGCTTTCACCACTCGTAAACCCGTGTTTTAATCTTAGGAGACTGATCAAAAGCAATACTTAACATTTTTAAAGTTTTCTGCACTTTATTACGTTCTTATAGAAAAACGTAATGCAAATTCCCTGGTTTATTTTGGTACAAAAGAAGTAATCGCCGACACTACCAAAACACATGTAACGTTTTAGACAGCTCACAAGATACTAAATATCGGACATGGCTAACACTGTTCAGATACTTTTCAGACATCGTTATCAAGACAATAATGAGAAAACTCGCGTAAATCTTATGTGCAACACGCGAAATTACAAAATTACCACTAGTTTTTGTACACATCTCATAAAAGTATTGGAGAATTGTGTATGATCATCAAACCTACACACTATCTCATCAAATCTTTCCGGACATTAATATAGGATGGGTCCACCTTCGCTTTTACTCTTGAAATCTGCTGGCTACACATTCAGAGAGGTGTCTGATTATATGTGTGGTGTACAGTCTTCCAGAAATATCCGAAAGAACAGACTCTAGTTATGTAATGAGCCTGGGACAGCCGTTGATCTCTTCAGTGCAGATTCACACCATGATTGCACGAGACAAACTTTTACGCCTCGCCTGGGCCCATCAACACCGACATGGAGCTGTTGCCTGGTCGGACGAGTCTCGTCTCAAATTGTACCGAGTATGGAGTATGAAGTATGTATCCATACCCGTACAACCCGTGGACACTACATGTGAGCAGGGGACCGTTCAAACTGGCGGACGGTCTGCAATGATGTGGGCGTGTCCAGTTAGAGTCATATGGCACCCAGGATACGTCTAGATACGACCGTTAGAGGTGACACGTGCGTAAGCGCCATGTCTGATCACCTACATCCATTCATGTCCATGGTGCAATCCGACAGACTTGGTCAATTCCAGTAGAACACTGCGACACCCCACACGTCCAGAATTGCTACAGAGTGGCTCCAGGCAGACTTTTCTGAGTTTAAACGCTTCCGCTGCCACCAACCTCCCCATACAAGAACATTGTTGAGCGTATCTGTGATGCCTTGCGACGTGCTGTTCAGAATAGATCTCCACCCCCTCGTACTGCGGCGGATTTATGGAGAGGCCTGCAGCATTACTTCAGACATTAGTCGGGTCTACGCCACGTCGTGTTGCGGCACTTCTGCGTGCTCGCGGGGGCCCTACACGATATTAGGCAGGTGTACTAATTTTTTAGGCTCTTCAGTGTAAATCTGGTTAGGAAAGTTGGAATAATGTTAACCACGTGACTGAAATATTTTTCTGCTGTTGGAAAGAGGATAAACATGTGTTTCTTGAAGTTTTCCGGGTGGATCGAACATTCCATCATCTTTTAGGCTTGCCCCCGGGACATTATTAATTGTTGTCCGATATCTCGGCCGACAACCTTCCAGTCATTCTCGAGGTAAGTCAGCTTACGAGATTTTTTAAATCATTTTTACACGACACTGCATTAAACACGCATGTGTTATAAATAACGCTCTTGGTAACAAATGCGTCAGTCATAGATAAACCTCTGTTTGTCTTAGAGTAAAACAAACCAATTGCTATGTCAGCGAATCCACAGTACTGACGAAGCATGTGGTTGATTATTACAGATCACGTAGGAGGTGTGTGAGAAAAGTAATGAGACTGATTTTTTATCCACCAAAGTATTTATTTCTTCAAAACAACAATTCCGTTCAAAGTAGTTCGTTTCGGCAGCTATACACAGGCAGTCTCGTTGTTCCCAGTCTTGGTGACAGCGCTGAAAGGCTTCAACTGAATTAGAACGTTTTCCAGCGTCCCTAAAAATAGTCCTTTTAAGAAAATTTTTAATTTCGTGGCAAGAAATAAACTCACAATGATCTGGTGAATCGGGGGCTTTGGAACAACATGACTACCATTTCAGGCCAAAAATTCCATGAGCCTTTCTAGGACATCTTTTCAAAGTACTTGCTTGACAGTTTGTTCTACAAGAACAAATTTTTAATGCACGATAACCGTAGTTTAAAAAAAGAAAATCACCATTTTTTTGCTCTCTAATTTGCTCATTTGTGATTTTTGCGGTTACAGAGTTGTCTCAGTTTGCCACTCCTCACTTTGCTGCTTTGTCTCAGAATCGCACTCAAAAATCCAGGACAAACCACCTGCGATCACACGACTGAACCATTCGTGGTCATCGGCAGTCCTCTCAAGAAGATCAACGCACATGTTTCATCGATGGACGTTCTGCTCAGTTGTGAGGTTTTTCAGCACTATTTTGGCACCGACCTTTCGCATGTGCAAAACGTCGATGAAAACTTAATGTATGGTGAAAGTAGTCCATTAAATTTCGGGAATGCAGCTTGTGCCTACCCGAAATTTAATGGACTATTCATTATGCCGCGAAAAGTTGAAAATGCACACACAGACAGAGAGAGAGAGAGAGTGTTTAACAGATCACTCACCATCTTTATTGTAAAACGTCTTTCAAGAGCACGCACAAGTTTGACGCTTCCGTCAGTTTTTATACATACATCACAAATCGTTTTGCATCAACTAGGTTCCGAGAGTTCAGGAACCTGAATAGAAAACTGGAATAGAGATCAACATAAACATCATTTCCGCCCTTTATATTGCTTATTAAAACCACACATTGTATGTTGTATCACCATACAGCGAGAGCTTCAAAGGTGGTGGTCCAAATTGCTGTACACACCCGTACCTCTAATACCCAGTGGCAAAACCTCTTGCACTGATGCATGCCTGTATTCGTCTTGACATACTATACACAAATTCTACAAGGCACTGTTGGTCCAGATTGTCCCACTCCTCAACGGCGATTCGGCGTAGATCTCTTAGAGTGGGCAACGTCGTCCATAAACAGACCTTTTCAATCTATTCCAGGCATCTTCGATAGGGGTCATGTCTGGAGAACATGCTAGTCACTCTAGTCGAGCGACGTCGTTATCCTGAAGGAAGTCATCCACAATATATGCACGATGCGGGCGCAAGTTGTCGTCCATGAAGACGAATGCCTCGCCAATATGCTGCCATTATAGTTGCACTATCGGTCGGAGGATACCATTCACGTATCGTATAGCCGTTATGGCGCCTTCTATGACCATCATTGGCGTATGTCGGCCCCACATAATGCTACCCCAAAATAGCAGGAAAACTCCACCTTGGTGCACTCGCTGGACAGTGTGTCTAAGGCGTTCAGCCTGACCGGGTTGCCTCCTAACAAAACCTGCGACAATTGTCTGGTTGAAGGCATATGCGACACTCATCGGTGAAGAGAATCCTGAGCGGTCCATTGGACATGTTGTTGTTCCCATCTGTACATCGCTGCATTACACAACACTGGATTAAACACGCACGTGTCATAGATAACGCACTTGGTAAAACAAAACAAGTGCTCTGTCAGCGAATCCACACTACTGACGAAGCCCGTGGTTGTTTATTATGGATCGCGGTTGAGCAGATGGACCTCGCCACAGACGTCGGGAGTGAATCTGCGCATCGTGCAGCCTATTGCGCACAGTTTGAGTCGTAACACGACGTCCTGTGGCTGCACAAAGAGCATTATTCAACATGGTGGCGTTGCTCTCACGGTTCCTCCGAGCCATAATCCGTAGGTAGCAGTCATCCACTGCAGTAGTAGCCCTTGGGCGACCTGAGCGAGGTATGTCATCGACAGTTCCTTTCTCTCTGTATCTCCTCCATGTCCGAACAACATCGCTTTGGTTCACTTCGAGACGCTTCGACACTTGTTGAGAGCCCTTCCTGGCACAAAGTAACAATGCGGACGCGATCGAACCGCGGTATTGACCGTCTAGGCATGGTTGAACTACAGACAACACCAGCCGTGTACCTCCCTCCCGGTGGAATGACTGGATCTGAATGGCTGCCGGACCCCCTCCGTCTAATAGGCGCTGTTCATGCGTGGTTGTTTACATCTTTGGGCGGATTTAGTGGCATCTCTGAGCAGTCAAAGGGACTGTCTCTATGATACAATATCCACAGCCAACTTCTATCTTCAAGAGTTATGGGATATGGGATGATTTAAAACTTATTTTGATGTGTGTAGTTGAAGTTTTCCCTGAGCGAGGTTCATCTTCAACATGTTTACAGCATTGCAAAAATGATTTGTGCCAGCGAAAATATGTGCTCTTTGTAAGGTCTGTTCCCGACAGGCCTGTTTCAACTTTTCAAAAGTCACACTCGAGGATTTCCCTAGTTAAAAACAGAACGTTGGTCTAAATTCCGGTGTTGCATTTTCGTTACACAGAACAAAAAGACAACGCTCAAAAAGATCAAATGAACGCACCGGTCTACACAAGTTGCCTGATCGCTCGCTGCGTTGTCAGTCTCTTTTTCTCACACGCCCCGTACGTTGGAATAGCACACACTGAGGACTCGGGAAAATGTTTTTTTCGAAAGCGCAGACGCGAAATGACGAATTTCCGTGATTTATCGAGCTGGAAACCTTCGTCGCGGTTGAGCAGGTTGTCTACTAATTGTGTTTCCACACCTTCCTTGATCACTGAATCCCAATAGGATAAGGCTGTGACTTCCACGTATCCGTGGAATGGCCAGTGGAAATACGATGTGCAGCCACCCCAAATTTTTATGCTGTAGAAGGCAAGTGAATCGCTGGTGTCGGGCATGGACGAGTGTGATGTCCTTAGGTTAATTAGGTTTAAGTGGTTCTAAGTTCTAGGGGACTGATGACCTCAGAAGTTAAGTCCCATAGTGCTCAGAGCCAACTGAACCAATCACTGGTTCAATGTAGTGTTCTTGTGCAGTGCGTAGGGTTTATTCCACACTTTGAGCTTACGTCCCACGGTTCGTTAAAATCAGTGTGCTGAGTACTTTCCTTTTTAATATCCATCCTCACTCCACTATCTATTGTTTCACAATTATCGGACAATTCTCTCATGACTTCTCGTTAATTTCGGTTTACCCTAATAAAACTATCCTAGAATATTCCTAACAACTAAACAGATTCGACAAGATTTCGACGAAATTCCATAGACCCATATATACGACACAATCAAACCGTCCAAAATACGGAACATACGCAAATAAAATCCTTCCAAACGTTTAATGATGATTTTCAAACTGGACAACGACTGTCAGGTGCAGACTAACTATTCTTGCTGAAAGAAAATACATACGAGGGGCGTTCAGAAAGTAAGCTCCGATCGGTCGCGAAATGGAAACGACTATGAAAATCCGATAAAGCTTTGCACAGATGTGTTGGGTAGTGTCTCTAGTATAACCCCAGTTAGCATCACGTCGCTCTTCTCATTTCTGAGCTCGCAGTGAGTGCGTAAAGATGTCTAGAAAATAGTGTCTGCCGCCAAGTACGAGGGCCTGGTGAGAAATTTCGCCTGAAGCTATGCAGCTAACATTACATAACTGTCGTGCTGTTTCTTCTTCAAGACAATTCTCAGCCGCATTCTGCAGGGGCAATGAAGATGCTCCTGCATCGTTTTCAAATGGAAATGTGAGATTACCCACAATACAGTCCGCAATTGTCTCCCCCTGAGTTTCATCTCTGGTCACATGAACCGCTGTCTTTGAAGACAACATTTTGACACAGACAACGAGGTGTAGGCCAGCGTGGAGAATTGGCGGAAAGCACTGGCGGCTGCCTTCTATGATGAGGCTATTGAAAAGTTGGTACAACGCTATGACAAAAGTCTAAGTCAGAACGGCGACTACGTAGAGAAGTAGCTGAAAGGTGTAGCTAATTGTTACAAGTAAAACATTTCTGACGTTCACTGTGGTTTCAATTTGGCAATCAATCGGAGCTTACTTTCTGAACAGGCCTCGTAGATTTACTATGCGCCAGCAACTTAATGGTATTTTAGATTCGTTACTTCAAATATTATTAAGGTTGTAGCTGTGATTCCGTGCTATCATTTAAAGAAAATAGTAGAATTTTAACCGAAAGTAAAAGTTCTGATTGACAAATCAGGAGGTCATAAGTGTTTGAAATCCACGTCAAGAATCGTTCATTCTCTGTGTGAGGTTTTTGGATACACTATCGGCATAACCATGTGGATGTGAGGTTGATCTCTACCAGATGGCCTTACCGATAAACGGATTGCTGCCCATAAGATAACTTAATGAATTTAATTTAATAAATAGGTGTGGCCCTGGCTTTTGTGAATAATTAGTGCTGTAATTCACAAGATGGTAAAAATAGTGAGTTCATCAAAAGTATTGAATGAGACATTGGTCAGAGTAAAATCCTATTTATTGCAACTCCCTGTACATTTCACGTTAGTCTTGTAATGGCTTAAGTACATCAGGAAATTTTCGTTTATCTGGCATTGGGTTTGTGTAATAATTATGGCACAGACTGTTAGATAAGGGAGAGGATCTTTACCAACGATATATCACACAACACATTGCGCCGACACTTACTGCATGCCACCACACATCCTTGATAATTGCTGAAGCAAACGGAAACTTTAATTTATGGAACATCAAATTCAAAGGGAGCACCATCTCACCAATTTTGTTCACCCTCATAGATCAATTTTACACTTATTATCCGTTATTTAACTTCCTCATTCACACTCATTTACTTTATAAAATATGTTAGTGTATCAATTTTATCACTCATTCACTGATGCAAACTAATTAAGATACACTTCTCTTTGAACAAAAAATTATCAAATCACATTGACACTTAGTTTATACTATCTTTCAGACTCATCGACAACACACACACACACCATCAAAACACAAGTAACATATGTATATCAGAACACTTATAATACATGTGTCAAAACACAAGTAATCGAAATGCGTATGTATACATGTTACAAAAAACTTTTTGAAACCAAATTATAATAATAAAATTTTAATGGGCAATGGGAGCCAGTTTCGGTCAAAATGTGACCAATGTCAGATCATATATTCTGAAATATAAGTATAGAATGGATTTAGAGGAATATTTGATAATAATAGTAAAATATAAAACACATAAAATATAACCAGAGTTAAAAGAAAGTAATTATACCCATGATGGCAAGTGTTTGTGGTGAATGAGCAGGTATTATGGATCCAGAAACATCCATTGCTGAAGAGGATAATGGAGCTGTTGCTTAAGTACACGATGCTCCATCCACCACATACTACATTATGTCCATAGTAGCCAGTCAGGTATGTGAGAAGTAAAACTATTATTACAGAAAGATATACACATACTAGTTACACATACAGTTAATAACAAATACAGAAATGGATTACTTACATTTAAAAAATAGCTGTTATTCCCCTTGAGAAATGTTCTCATAAATTACTAAAAATTATTTTTATTGTGAGTTTTTGTGCCTGGAACAAAATCACATACATTTCTGTAAATGTTAGTACCTTAAATATGGTATTAGAGCAGTGTATGTTCTCCGTGTGGAACTCAAGATTGCATAATATTGTGATCACCATGAGATTTTGCAGTTAATATTAAATCATTAATGCATTTTCATCTCTGTCGGTGTTATTATTAATTCACCATCAGACTGGCAGTTTGTTTACATTGGAATGGCAATATACTTATTGTTTCGCCGGCCGGGGTGGCAGAGCGGTTCTAGGAGCTACGGTCTGGAACCGCGCCACCGCTACGGTCGCAGGTTCGAATTCTGCCTCGGGCATGGATGTGTGTGATGTCCTTAGGTTGGTTAGGTTTAAGTAGTTTTAAGTTCTAGGGGACTGATGACCTCAGAAGTTAAGTCTCGTAGTGCTCAGAGCTATTTTTTATACTTACTGTTCATTATTAAAGCCTACTGGCCCTGTGAAAAGATGTTACAACACATACAACACTTAATTTGTCCCTACAACAGAAATCTAACACACAAATTTATCACTGGCTCGAGGTCTTTCAGTCTGCTCGTGACAGGAGATTAATCAACTTGCGAGAGTCCTCTCACCATGAAGTTTCTCCTATCTTCTTTTCTCATCACGCATCAGTTTACTTCCACTGACCTGGATATCCATTTTGTTTATGAGCACAATATATCTCTATCCAGAATTGTTCAAGTCTAAGAGTCGGTTACTACTGTCCTTTTTAAATATGTACAAGTTTGTTATGTAGTAAATGTTCAGTCTTCCACTAGTTGTACGTATTTCATGGAATCTTAAGCAGAGTATAATGTTTTTCCAAAAAAAATTCCACACTGGCTATATCAATGATTTTTATTAAATCTGCGACCGGTTTTGCACCACTTATCGGTGCATCCTCAGGCAATATACGCTATTTATAACATGGTAACGTTGAACATTGCCCTGTAGCCACTGCCCACCATTCACATCCAGTATATCGTCATCTGGTGAAAGCGGAACTTAAAATTTAAAAATCTTTTTTAAAAAATTTTAAATGATGGGAGTGGCCGTGTCCGCTGCCGTGTGACTCCTCTCAGCTTGCACAGTCATTGCTGCTCCCATCATTTAAAAAAAAATCTGCATATCAGGGATCCAACAGTTTTCTGGTAGGTTTTTGGAGGTATTGTAAGATGGCAAGAATTATGCCCCTTACATGAAGTCATTAAAGATCACCTAACTCACTTTGAGCGAACAGTGGGGCTGAACAAAAATGACTGACAAGGCATAATGCATCTTGTAGAGGGTATAGTATGGACGTATTGGAATAATTAATGTTGGGTTATGGTTTTAAAGTAATTCACACGACATGAAAACTTTGTGGAAACACGTCGATTTACTGGAGGCTAGTTTATCCTAGGGGAGGATTCAGAACTGATCGTAGCCGGCTGGGGAGCGGCGAAGGGAAGCGACAATAGGCAGCTTAGGGCAGCTCAAGCACTGAGAAAGTGGTAACGGGGCACGGCCTCCAGCTGCCTTAAGATGAGTGACAGTGAGTGGGTGGTTGACCCAGATGGAGAACTTGTAAGCCTGTTGATAAATGTCCGTCGTCCCGTTTTCAGTGAAACATGAGAGAAAGCCGCGCAAAGCTACGGTGGAGCGGTCAACAGAGGTCAAAATATGCGTGTTAGTGACTATAGCAACTTCACGCTGAATTCACGGTCCGCAGAGTCTGAAGTAAATCAGGTGAAGAGCGACAGAATGAAATACGCCGGCCTCCAATGGGAACGTAGGACCAAGGAATTTGAAGTACTCTCCTGGGAGTTAGAATTCCTGAAAAATTGGTGTTTTGAGCAGACACTAACCTTGATGGGTGGCCTGGGAGGAGCTAAATAGCAGAAGTTGAGAGGAAGGGAAATTTTGTGGGAATTTGTTCACTTCCGAGAGCAGGCATTGGTCGGCACTGGGAAGCGACGCATAATTAAAGCGACTTGCGCTGCAATTGGCGTAAGTAATTTTGCTGGAGGGGAAACCGAGGCGAAGAGCGGACTGTGAGAAGTCTCCATAGTGGTCTTCTGTTCCCAGCTTGCCTAGAGTGCGGACGTGGCGTTCTTTACTCAGCTTGCCTGAGAGAGAGTGAGCATCTCTGCAGCTTAGGACTTAGCAAACGGAACGATTGAGCTTGGAGATAGAAAGCTTTCGTTCAGCTACGTACTGAGCAAGATAGCTAGGAGTGAATAGATGAGCGCAGCCTTGCAGCACCACGAGGCCGGCCGACGTCCGCACAACGACGCTGCCCCGCCATGCTGAATTCGGTGATATTGCGCCCACTCCGGCCAGTGATTAATTTGTTGAATCATCTCGGCGGAGTTTCCACGAGGGTTTCATGGGCCATGTATTGTAGAATACTTCTCGCACTTCGCATTACGCCTGGGTCAGTCGATAGGAATTACTTTTGATTTTTCGCGCTTTACTCCACGCAAACGCAATTTATTACCACTGTGTGTTAGGAAGTCATGTAATGTGATGATTGAAAGTCGTGAGTTAAAATAAATCTGTGCTAATCGACTGCATTTGTTTTCAATCAAGTAGTTGAAATCCCAAGTCATTTTCTTAATTAATTCTATGTTCAACATTTGCATCTGGTGTTCAATAGCTGAATATAACATCAATGTGCACCCCTTATTAATTAAAAGGGATCAATTCTGAATCAATCAATGTCAAGACTGCCACCGCAGTTCAATCAGGAGTCACAGGGTCTTATTACTTTCTTTGCGTTATCCGACATTGCGGCAGTTTTGCACTCTCTGTTGATCCATTAGTCAGTTACCTGGGGTGAACACACACCAAAACCAGATAAGTGACGGGTGGGGTGTTACAGTATGTGGTATTAGACGTCTACGCACTGGTCATTTAACTGGCATAAATAACGAGCCGCTGATTTGCGTACCCGATGATGGCGCCCTATAGCGACCCAGACGGGTTCCATAGGATTTACATTAAGCGAATTTGATCGCAAAAACATCAACATCACTATAATGCCCCTCAAACCACTGTAGCACAGTTGCGGACAATTGTACTCCTGAAAGATGGCATCACCGTTGGGCAAAAAATCAAGCATGAAGGGACGCAGGTGGTTCGCAGCTGTCAGCGTGTCCTCTATTACTACGACAGGTCTACGAAAGAGCAGGGGAAGTCTGCGACAGCATAATATTGCTCCCACGGGCCTGCGTCCTTGGCGCGCTGCACGTTTCGAGCCGCCGTTCTCCTCGATGACGGCGTTGGTGAAGACGGCCAGCGACCTAGTATAGCAAACATGTGATCCACCCGAAGAACCGACACGTTTCCATTGATCGACGGTCCTGTTTTTTTTTTTGGTCATCAGTCTACTGACTGGTTTGATGCGGCCCGCCACGAATTCCTTTCCTGTGCTAACCTCTTCATCTCAGAGTAGCACTTGCAACCTACGTCCTCAATTATTTGCTTGACGTATTCCAATCTCTGTCTTCCTCTACAGTTTTTGCCCTCTACAGCTCCCTCTAGTACCATGGAAGTCATTCCCTCATGTCTTAGCAGATGTCCTATCATCCTGTCCCTTCTCCTTATCAGTGTCTTCCACATATTCCTTTCCTCTCCGATTCTGCATAGAACCTCCTCATTCCTTACCTTATCAGAAATGCCTTTTTTGCCATAGCGAGTCTGCTTTTGATGTCCTCCTTGCTCCGTCCGTCATTGGTTATTTTACTGCCTAGGTAGCAGAATTCCTTAACTTCATCGACTTCGTGACCATCAATCCTGATGTTAAGTTTCTCACTGTTCTCATTTCTACTACTTCTCATTACCTTCGTCTTTCTCCGATTTACTCTCAAACCATACTGTTTACTCATTAGACTGTTCATTCCGTTCAGCAGATCATTTAATTCTTCTTCACTTTCACTCAGGATAGCAATGTCATCAGCGAATCGTATCATTGATATCCTTTCACCTTGTATTTTAATTCCACTCCTGAACCTTTCTTTTATTTCCATCATTGCTTCCTCGATGTACAGATTGAAGAGTAGGGGCGAAAGGCTATAGCCTTGTCTTACACCCTTCTTAATACGAGCACTTCGTTCTTGATCGTCCTGTCCTGTACCCGCTGCAATCGTAACTGACGATATTGTTGAGTCAACATGTGAACACGTGAACAATTGGGGTAGTCTCCTGCAGAACTGCGTGTTCAACGAGTACGATGAACGGTTGTAAGTGGGCTGTTTAGGTTTTTATGTTGGTAACGCTACGTAGCGCTCTGTATGAAAATCACTGACTGTGCTGTCTGCAGTCTGTGGTTGGCTGGCATAGTTGGAATATTCACTACTGTAGTGTTGGGCAGTTGGATGTGAACAGCGCGTAGCGTTGTGCAGTTTTCTTTCCAACAATGCCAGCCAGCCACAGACTGCACACAGCACAGTCAGTGATTTTCATACAGAGCGCTATGTGGCGTTACCAACATAAAAACCTAAGCAGCCTACTTACACGGTGTGCTCCGAAACACTTGTGAGTGCACCGGCATTGTGCTCTTTCGGCAGAGATGCCACAGATCACCATCTGTCCTACTTTACAGAGCAGCCAAGCCTCCAAACTGCACGTTCTGCGAAGAGTCGCGGACGTCCAACCATTCAGCGCCTAGTGAACAAGCAGTGGGAGCAGCATACATTGAAGTGCTCAGGAAAATCTACTAGAATTCTTCAGCTTATGTTAACATCGGCGAATCTACTCAAGACTTCCGCATCATGAGGGGTGTCAAGCAAGGCGATCCCATCGCCCCAAAACTGTTCTCTGCTGTATTGGAAATGGCTATGTCAAAGCTGAGCTGGGAAGGTAAGGGAATTAGAATTAATGGAAGAAGGTTTACCAACTTGAGATTTCCTGATGATATTGCCTTACTGGCCAAAGACTTCACAGAGCCCCAAAACTTAGTTACAGATCTTGCATCGGAATGTCAGCTGGTTGGCTTGAACATGAACCTTTCCAAAACAAAAGTAATGTCCAACAAATTGGTCCCAGATGGAGATGTGAAAGTCAAGGACAGTCTACTAGGTCAGTGAATATGTCTACCTTGGCCAGATTATAAATATGAAGGGAGACATAAGGTCAGAAATCTATCGACGCATTAAGCTTGGCTGGCAAGCATTTGGGAAGAATTCAAAAGTTTTCAGATCAAAAATGCCAGTAAATCTGAAGAAAGCAGTATTTGATCAATGCATTCTTCCTGTGATGACGTATGGCTGCGAGACATGGACACTGAACTCATTTACAAAAGGGAAACTTAGGACAGCACAGAGAGCCATGGAGAGATCAATGCTGGGCTATACAAGAAAGGATAGGAAAAGGGCAGATGACATCCGGTCTGTGACAAAGGTTAATGACATCTTAGAGACAGTAAGTTCCTTGAAATGGATGTGGGCTGGCCACGTCGCAAGAAGGAAAGACAACAGATGGACGAAGCTAGTACTGGAGTGGAGCCCGAGAGAGCACCGGAGGCCTAGAGGAAGACCACCAGACAGATGGGACAAAGACATCAAGAAGATCGCTGGTAACACCTAGCAGAGAACTGCCCAAGACCGTCCCACTTGGAGAAGACTGCTGAAAGCCTACCTGAATCCATGACTCGAAGAGGCCACATCATTTAAAGATTGAATTGACTGATGATGATGATACTGTAGTTCCACTGTCCGCGGATGCTGACGACAGCAGCTTGTGAACATTTGACCAGCTTCGCCGTTTTCGAGATACTCGTTCACAGGCCCTGCGTAATAATAATCTTCCCTCTGTCAAAGTTGCCTATCTCGTTGGATTTCCCTACCTGCAGCTTCTCAAGGGCGATCCTCCATCCGTGTCTGCTCCGCTTACATACTTTTGTTACTGCGTCACGTCTCCGCAACGCCACCAGGTGGCGTCCGATGCCGCAGTGGGCAGTGGTCACGACGTTTCAGCTCATCAGTATAAATGATATACTGGAGAACATCGGAAACTCCATAAGGCGCTTTGCAGGCATTGCTGTTGTCTGTAGGAAGGCTGCAACGCCTGGTGGCTCTGGTGAGCTATAGGAAGATCTGCAGATGATCAGTGATTAGATACTGGCAGTTCTGAAGATGTACACACATATAGAGGGCGTAATGAGTATACGCGCAGATATTTTTATATGTGTGAGGTGTCAGGTCAGAGGGGTGTTCTGAACACAATTTCGACACAAAGCAGCTCAATAGGCTGTGGAGTGGAAGGGGTAGGCTAGCAATAGAACAGTGCATCACCATTGACTATACACTCATTTATTAAACACATAAGTCAGGTATTACCCAAAAGGAACAATCAGTACAAATTACAAAATAATATTCTCTTCCTTTAAGTCACTCAAACATTTAAACAGGCAAATAGCAAGCCGTTTAAGAAAGCAAGACTAGAAAATCTGAATGACGAGTTAAAATCATATTTAAATAGGCTCTGACCGAGCACATATTTTAAAAAGAAATACTTCCTTTAAGGAACCAGCGATCAAAATTAATTACATAATCCTCAACAACCATATTACATTCAAGACATTTAAGATTAAACAGTAATATATAACATCAGAGAGCTGCAGTCCCAAGTTTTAAGCAGCACGTTTTAGATGGACTGCACTGCAACAGTACAATACAAGCCCCTCAGACGATCTCCCCAAACAGGATGTTATTGCCGCAATCGACAAAATATCGACATCGTTCCATGTACAGACCTAAAACAAACTTAAATCTCTCTTAAGTTTGGTACAGTTAATTCCCTTTCAACATAACATACAAGTCTAGCCCTAGGACGGCACCGACACCCCGCAATTTAGCACGCGAAAAACTACAGCGATGCGCTCATCACGTATCCTTACAAAATCCAAGAACAGAGAGCCGGCTCCCCAATAGCGGAACATTTAACCACGCGCAGCGTGCGGGTTTGCGGGATGCTGATCTCGCCCTTAACCTCAACACCAGTCCAAATACTAGTCAGCCTACAATCTTGAACCACCATTCCTTGAGTTACTGCATAGAAAGCCAATGTGATAGGCAAACAGACCAGCATATGATAAAAGCTTAAGCAATTTCCTTAGTAGACAACCCTTATGAATAGTAGCCGTAATTTTTTTTTAACGTGAGCACACCCACAATCAAAAGACAAACAACGCCAATCATAAGGACAGTAGCACACTAGCAAGTAGCAATGGTAACTTCTGCTTAGATTGGCTACAAATCAGCCCGTGATTTAACACACCAGGGAACAGTCTTTACAACATAACCATCAATACAATAGAAAATTACTCACACGTGTACTCCCCCACGATTTCGATCCGCAAAGCCATAGACAAAACGTGGAGAACGTATCACTTAGACCAACATAATGGTGCTCCCTCAGTTGCCCCAAGTAACTGACTCCCTTAGTTGCACAGCAAAGAACCAGACCTAATGAAACCACCACAGTCTTCGCCTCTAAATTGTCACAGTACAAGTGAGATTCAATCACAAATGTAATTTTACATCACCAGTTCCCGTATAGTCAATACAAGCGCCTGATTTTCACCCGTTTATAACGGCAGGCAGCAACGTCGTACGGAAAAGAGCGTAGACACAAGCTCTTACCAATTCTCTTCTCCGAAAGCAGCCACCGCAACTCTCGGGAACCACTGGGACATCCAATGCAAAATCGTTACTCCTTCACACAAATCACAGGACGCCCGCTTCCCGCTGCTTGCTACGGCGCCTTCCGTTCAGATCCAACTTGTATATCTCCATGCGATAGGTCCGGTCCCACACCCGCTGCGTCAACCCGACAACCGTCTTCCACCACGTCCCGGAGCACATCCCCCACAGGACCTCGCCTCGTTACTCCTCGCGTAGGCCCCAGAGGGCTTACCGCCCTGACCGTGGCAGGAAATATAAACCACCAGAGTGGCACTATCGATATAAGCCGCCTCAGTGTGGTACCTTAATTTGTACACTCATCAGTGTGTTGGTTATTTTGTTTTCTCTGCACTGAACAGGCTTCCCCCACACATGTCACATGATTTACTATCTGATGTTTTCTGCATGATCGTAACTGCACCATCAAGAGGACTGTGTCTTTCACTATAGTCCAACCGGTTTTTGGCCACACTTCAACACCTGACCTGCTGCCGAGCGGAAAATAAGCATTAAATCATTAAAATGAGTAAAAAATTGGCAAGGTTCGGAAATTTGTTTTTGAAACAATGAGAAGGCATGTAAAGGATCTATTTGGGGATAATCATCATCATACTTTGAACTTTATTTTAGATTTTCAATAGAAAAAGAAAAACCTGTAATTATGGTTCGATGAAGGGCCTGCGAGCTTGAAATGCACAAACTCAGGGGTTATCTGCCCTCCCAGATAGCCGCGCGGTCCAGCGGGCTGCTTCCCGAGCGGAAAGGCGTGCCAGTCCCCAGCACGAATCCGCTCGGCGGATTAGTTTCGAGGTCCGGTGTACCGGTCAGCCTGTGGATGGTTTTTAAGTCGGTTTTCCATCTACTTTGACGAATGCGGGCTGGTTCTCCTTATTCCACCTCAGCTACACTATGTCGGCGATTGCTGCGCGAACACTGTCTCCACATTCGCGTACACCATAATTACTCTACCACGCAAACATTTGGGGTTGCACTCGTCTGATACGAGACGTTTCCGGGGGGGGGGGGGGGGGGGGGGGAGGGGAGAGGTCCAATGGTGGTCGAACCGCACAATAACCCGGGGTTTGGTGTGGGGCGGCGGTGGGGTGGGTGGACTGCTGTAGCCTGTTGTGGGGTTCTGAACCACTGAGGGTTACAGTGGGGACGAAGTCTCTCCGTCGTTTCTAGGTTCCTGGCTCAGTACATACGTACATAAAGGGGTTATCTGGAATAAAAAAATCAGTCAATACTAAATACTACATTAAAATTATGTTAGCTTACACTTAACCACAGTGAAATAACCTTAAATTTAACGATATAGTGATAACCCGAACTTTGAGTTCTAATTTTGGGAGTTTGTTTCACTCCTTTTATGGCTTCACAAAAAATAGTATGATACTAAGAATTTTCGTATATTATAGATATAAGCTCCCAAGAAAAGTGTTTACCGTTCCGAGGTCAAAGTTAGAAATCAGTAGGTCGAACCGTTTCAATTTATAATTACTATTAAAAACAGTCTTGATCACAATTTATTTAACAAGGTGACCGGTTTCAACCACTACTGTGGTCATCTTCAGACCTATAAGTTGTATACAAAGCTTTGATTAGAGGGCTACATACATTAAACAAAATACATAAAGTTATAAAACTATAAAACATTGAATTACCATTGAGTAGGAACCTCTTTCCTTGAAGAATCACTACTGGAGAAACCAGTGCACGTCTTACTATATATAATGGAGGCTCCACCCACTTCTGGCTGCATGATGTCATTATTAACCAATGAGTTATAAGTCGAATTACAATTAAAACTTTCTTAGTTAAAAGAACAATTGTCAAGAAATTAGAAATAAATACACACTAACCGAAGTTTATTTTCCTACGTATTTAAATATTTTTAAGGCTTCCTAATTGACAATAGCTGTTTAATAAGCTAAGTTTAGTGTGTATTTATTTCTAATTTCTTGACAATTGTTCTTTTAACTAAGAAAGTTTTAATTGTAATTCGACTTATAACTCATTGGTTAATAATGACATCATGCAGTCAGAAGTGGGTGGAGCCTCCATTATATATAGTAAGACGTGCACTGGTTTCTCCAGTAGTGATTCTTCAAGGAAAGAGGTTCCTACTCAATGGTAATTCAACGTTTTATAGTTTTATAACTTTATGTATTTTGTTTAATGTATGTAGCCCTCTAATTAAAGCTTTGTATACAACTTATAGGTCTGAAGATGACCACAGTAGTGGTTGAAACCGGTCACCTTGTTAAATAAATTGTGATCAAGACTGTTTTTAATAGTAATTATTTATAAGACATTGATCACTGTTGTGCCCATAATGTATTCAAAAGTTTCAATTTATGCTGCACGCAGTTCTGAAAAATCATTTACCGAGAAAAATCTGTTTTATGTTTAAGGGAAAACGTTTACATATATTATTAGTTCAATTTCCTTGAAAACTACATGTTATTATACATTTTTGATGCCACTGAACACAAATATAAAAGGTATTTTTCCAAATTGAAAACGGCTAATCCAATTTGGAGGACCAAAAATTGTATTTCGATCAGTTTTGACCAAAATTTGACCAAGAAAAGTATTTTCGTTACTTACTTTTAGTCTGGAGTTCCAGGACCGTATATCAGCTCTTCCTCTAACTCGAATTGTTGCTGGACTGCAATTACGTGATCTTCTTCGCGAGAAAAGCCGATCTGGCTGAGCTGGGTATGCTGCATTTGGTAGCCTGCACGCGTTGTTCGTCGCCTTTTTCGGCCAATATGTTTGCATGCATACTGCAATATACACACAACAAAAAAAGTTTTGCATCATCCCAGTTCGAAGGCCTCCTGAAGATAGACGTTGACTGTGGATATTGTATCACAAACACAGTGCCTTTGACTCTTCAGAGGTGTTATACTAAACCCACCCAAAGATGTAAACAACCATGCATGAGCAGCGCCTATTAGACGTAGAGGGTCAGACAGACATTCAGCTCCAGTCATTCCACCAGGAAATATGTACACGGCTTGTCTTGTCTGTAGTTCAACCATGCCTAGACGGTCAATACTGCGGTTCTATCGCGTCCGCATTGTTAGTTTGTGCCACGAAGGGCTCTCAACAAAGGAAGTGTCCAGGTGTCTCGGAGTGAACCAAAGCGATGTTGTTCGGACATGGAGGAGGTACAGAGAGACAGGAACAGTCGATGACATGCCTCGCTCAGGCCGCCCAAGGGCTACTACTGCAGTGGATGATCGCTACCTACGGATTATGGCTCGGAGGAACACAGACGCAACGCCACCAAGATGAATAATGCTTTTCGTGCAGCCACAAACGCCTCAAACTGTGCGCAATAGGCTGCATGATGCGCAACTTCACTCCCGACGTCCATGGCGAGGTCCATCTTTGCAACAATGACACCATGCAGTGCGGTACAGATGAGCCCAACAACATGCCGAATGCACAGCTCAGGATTGGATCACGGTCTCTTCAACCAGGCAATCGTCGGCGGCAACCCGGTCAGGCTGCACGCCTTAGACACACTGTCTAGCGAGTGCAGCAAGGCGGAGGTTCCCTGCTGTTTTGGGGTGGTGTTATGTGGGGCCGACGTACGCCGCTGGTGGTCATGGCAAGCGCCGTAATGGCTGTACGATACGTGAATTCAATCCTCCGAGCGATAGTGCAACCATATCGGCAGCACAATGGCGAGACATTCGTCTTCATGGACGACAATTCGCACCCTCACCGTGCATATCTTGCGAATGACTTCCTTCAGGATAACGACATCGCTCGACTAGAATGGCCAGTATGTTCTCCAGACATGAACCCTATCGAATATTCCTGGGATAGATTGAAAAGGGCTCTTTATGGATGACGTTATCCACCAACCACTCTGAGGGACCTACGCCGACTCGCCGTCGAGGAGTAATCTGAACTAACAGTGCCTTGGTGAACATGTGGATAGTATTCCACGACGATTTCAGGCATGCATCAAAGCAAGAGGACGTGCTACTGGGTGTTAGACGTACTGGTCTGTACAGCAGTCAGGACCACCACCTCTGAAGGTCTGGCGGTATGGTGGTACAACATGAAATGTTTGGTTTTCATAAGCAATAAAAAGCGCGGAAATGATGTTTCATTGCTCTCTGTTCCAATTTTCTGTACAGGTTGCGGAACTCTCGGAACCGAGGTGATGCAAAAATTTTTTTGATGTGTGTTAATAGTTTGGTGAACATACGTCACTAAACGACAAGTTTTTCCCTGAGCCGGGAGTCTCCGACTGAGTGCCTCCCACGGAGACCGTGGCACCGCTTCGAATAACGGGCTGTAGAAACCTTTGTAACGCACGGATTAAAAAACCTTTTCGTCTCAACATTCCAGACACACATACCTTTCAAAAAATGCGATAAAATGAAATCAAATTTTCGACCATTCTGAATGAGAACCTGGTCTTAATGGCTATCTCTTCCCACATGTACTCAGACGCACTAACCATCATAAAAATATGCCACTCCTAATAGCTGTAATTATTAGCCTGTAAATGAATTAAATACTGATCTAATGTTATTCAGTATTTTGTTCTCAGACACAAAGTATTTCCACCGTGCATATGTCTATGAGTGCCTCAGAGTAGGATGTACGTCCAATTCCCACACGTATTTAGCAATTACGAAGCCTTTCAGATTTGTATATTATAAAAATATATGAATGCACATACACTTTGTGATCAAAGGCATCTGGATACCTGGCTGAAAAAGACTTACAAATTCTTGGCGCCTTTCATCGGTAATGCTGGAATTCAGTACGGTGTTGGCCCACCCTTAGCCTCGATGACAGCTTCCTCTCTCGCAGGCATACGTTCAATCTGGTGATGGAAGGTTTCTTGGGAATGGCAGTCTATTCTTCACGGAGTGCTGCAGTGAGGACAGATATCGATGTCGGTCGGTGAGGCCTATCACGAAGTCGGCATTTCAAAAATGGCTCTGAGCACTATGCGACTTAACTTCTGAGGTCATCAGTCGCCTAGAACTAATTAAACTTAACTAACCGAAGGACATCAGACACATCCATGCCCGAGGCAGGATTCGAACCTGCGACCGTAGTGGTCGCTCGGTTCCAGACTGTAACGCCTAGAAACGCACGGCCACTCCGGCCGACGAAGTCGGCGTTTCAAAACACCCAAAAGGTGTTATATAGGATTCAGGTCAGGACTCTGTGCAACAGGGATGTTATTGTCGTGTAACCACTCCGCCACAGGCCGTGCATTATGAACAGGTGCTCGATCGTACTGAAAGATGCACTCGCGATCCCGGAATTGGTCTTCAACAGTGGAAAGCAAGAACGTGCTTAAAACATCAGTGTAATCATGTGCGGTGATAATGCCACGCAGAACAACAAGGGGTGCAAGCTGCCTCCATGAAAAACACGATCACACCAGAACACCACTGCCTCCGAATTTCCTGTTGGCACTACACACGCTGTCACATGACGTTCACCGGGCATTCGCTATACCCACACCCTGCCATCGGATCGCCACATTGTGTACCGTGATTCGTCACTCCACACAACGTTTTGTCACTGTTCAATCGGCCAATGTTTACGCTCCTTACACTAAGCGAGGCGTCGTTTGGCATTTATCGGCGTGATGTGTGGCTTATGAGCAGACGCTCGACCATGGAATCCAAGTTTTCTCACCTCCCACCTAACTGTCGTAGTACTTGCAGTGGATCCTTGCGCAGTTTGGAATTGCTGTGTGATATTGTGGATACATGTCTGCCTCTTACACATTACGACCCTCTTCAGCACTCGGTCGTCTCTGTGAGTCAACAGACGAGGTCGGCCTGTGAGCTTTTGTGCTGTACGTGTCCATTCACGTTTGCACTCCACTATCACATCGGAAACAGTGGGCCTAGGGATGTTTAGGAGTGTGGAAACCTTGCGTACAGTCGTTGACACAAGTGACACCCAATCACCTGACCACGTCCGTAGTCTGTGAGTTCCGCGGAGCGCCCCATTCTGCTCTCTCACGATGTCTAATGACTAATGAGGTCGCTGATATGGAGTACCTGGCAGTAGGTGGCAGCACAATGCACCTAATATGGAAAACGTATGATTTTGGGGGGTGTCCGGGTACTTTTGACCACATAGTGTATTTCAGTGCGGATGCACATTACATCCGAACTCCTGAGCTGCCGGCTGGAGGAGATTGCACTTGTGTACGACAAGATGGGAATGTAGATCTGATGTGAATCGTGCTATGATACCAGGGGCGGTCAAAGGGACCACTCGCGTTATGCGGGAAGTCCTGGTTCGAGTCCTGGAGTTACACAAATTTTCATCTATCGTCTTTGGATTTGTTTCAGAGCCCGAATGCAGATGATGTCGCTGCTTTCACTTAATTCATTCTGGCAGTTGACCATGCGCATGAATAAATGTAACATCTTGCATGCAAACAGTGAATGAGATTTACAACTTTTCCATTACACTACTGCTGGCAAATCACTGCGCTTTGAGTCCTGGTTCTTCTCCACTAGCTCTTCACAGTGACATCGGAGCCAATGTCCTAGCTAAACGCGTTTCCAGGTTTCACCAACTCATAACCTTAAACGAAGATAATGCGTAAGAGTCTCACGCATGCGCCTACAGTAGTATGATGACGTCACAAGAAAAACATTGGCCGACAAGCACGAACAGACATGACTTACACGTTTTGGGCTCAACCATTCTGGTTTGGGTCCATCATTCTTTAGGCATTAGCAGAATCGTAGGTGTAAGCGTTTAAGATCTGACGCTTTTTTGTCACAAAAAGGAAGTTCGACCGAAGAGCGAAGAGATTTTTTTAAAAAAATGAGGTACAGGAATGGGCTTAAGATTCAGGGGAAGCGGATTTAACAGTGTAATAAGTTCATATCATGGATTGTCCGCCTGCTTAGCTGAGTGGTAACGTGCTTGCCTCCGATGCACTGGGCCCGGGTTAGATTCTCTGCCGCGTCGGAGATTTTCTCCGCTCGTGGGCTGGGTGTTGTGTTGTCCTCATCATCATTTCATCCTCATCATCCGCCACAAGTTTGCATATTGTGGCGCCGACTGAATATGACTTGCACTTGGCTTCCGAACTCGAATGGGACCTCCCGGACAACAATACCTACGATCATTTCATGTCCTATTATGGACTGAGTGTAAATTGGAGTAAGGTATATAAGTGTGAGAAGTGTGAGGAGTAGCACGAATGATATTAGCGAAAAACTTGGCATCAAAAGCAGCCAGCCGCCAAAGTAAAGAAATTCTGCTCTCTTTCAAGCAAAATAACACACGGCATACGAAACAACGGGGAACACCAGATGCAGCCCAGCACAGCCAAGGGGACATTTCAGGCCAAAATAAGTCTGCTAGTATCAGACATAGCCTTGCATCATCCATGTTTGACTTTCGTATGTAAAATGGGATTGTTTGTGACATAAAAATAAGTTTAAGCGCTCAGTATAATTCTTATCAGTATCTCTGATTCGACGACATTTAAGCTGGTAATGAATCCTCTCTGACTTACAAGATACTGTATTTATACATCTGTACAATCCGGTGACTGTTTATGTTGCTGTTACATCTTTGTTTGACAGCAAAAGCTGAAAATATTTCTACTGGAACATGTTGTGGGGAAGGTAAAGACTGCATTTTGTTGGTAGAACACTTAGAAAATGTTAACAGATGTACTAAAGAGACTGCCTACACTACGCTTGTCCGTCCTCTTTTGGAGTACTGCTGCGCGGTCTGGGACCTTTACCAGACAGGATTAAAGGAATACACCGAGAAAGTTAAAAGAAGAACAGAACATTTTCTATTATCGCGAAATATGGGAGGGAGTGTCACGGACACGATACGGGATTTCGGATGGACAACATTACTCTTTCATTTGGATCGTTTTGTCAATAAGCAAAATTGGCACATTTCGCTGACTGAGAAGCCACGTTTCGCGATCGGGAAATCCATTCACCCTCAATGGGTGACTCTGCAGTGTGCAATCTACGGTCACGGAATAATTGGTGCGATATTCCTTGATGGCACGGTGACTACCGAGCGGTACGTGAATGTTTTGGAAGATGATGACATCCCCATTATCCAAAGTGACCCTGATTTCGACAAGTTGAGGTTCATCCAAGACGGAGCTCGACCCCATCGAAACAGGATGTGCTGGATGACCATTCTGGGAATCGCCTTCTTAGATCTGGCCACCCAGAGGCGACTGGCTCAAAAAATGGTTCAAATGGCTTTAAACACTATAGGACTTAACATATGAGGTCATCAGTCACCTAGAACTTTGAACTACTGAAACCCAACCAACCTAAGGACATCACACACGTCCATGCCCGAGGCAGGATTCGAACCTGCGACCGTAGCAGCTGCGTGGTTCCGGACTAAAGCGCCCAGAACCGCTCGACCACAGCGGCCGGCTGGCGACTGGCATGCTTTTCGTTTGGCCGTCATGTTCTCCGGATCTGAACACATGCGACTCCTTTTTGTGTGGCTATATTAGATGGTTCAAATGGCTCTGAGCACTACGGGACTTAACTTCTGAGGTCATCAGTCCCCTAGAACATAGGACTACTGAAACTCAACCAACCTAAGGACATCACACACGTCCATACCCGAGGCAGGATTCGAACCTGCGACCGTAGCAGCTGCGTGGTTCCGGACTAAAGCGCCCAGAACCGCTCGCCCACAGCGGCCGGCTGGCGACTGGCATGCTTTTCGATTGGCCGTCATGTTCTCCGGATCTGAACACATGCGACTCCTTTTTGTGTGGATATATTAGATGGTTCAAATGGCTCTGAGCACTACGGGACTTAACTTCTGAGGTCATCAGTCCCCTAGAACATAGAACTACTGAAACTCAACCAACCTAAGGACATCACACACGTCCATACCCGAGGCAGGATTCGAACCTGCGACCGTAGCAGCTGCGTGGTTCCGGACTAAAGCGCCCAGAACCGCTCGACCACAGCGGCCGGCTGGCGACTGGCATGCTTTTCGATTGGCCGTCATGTTCTCCGGATCTGAACACATGCGACTCCTTTTTGTGTGGCTTTATTAGATGGTTCAGATGGCTCTGAGCACTACGGGACTTAACTTCTGAGGTCATCAGTCCCCTAGAACATAGAACTACTGAAAACCAACCAACCTAAGGACATCACACACGACCATGCCCGAGGCAGGATTCGCACCTGCGACGGTAGCAGCCGCGTTGTTCCAGACTGAAGCGCCCAGAACAGCTCGACCACAGCGGCCGGCTGGCGACTGGCATGCTTTTCGATTGGCCGTCATGTTCTCCGGATCTGAACACATGCGACTCCTTTTTGTGTGGCTACATTAGATGGTTCAAATGGCTCTGAGCACTACGGGACTTAACTTCTGAGGTCATCAGTCCCCTAGAACATAGAACTACTGAAACTCAACCAACCTAAGGACATCACACACGTCCATACCCGAGGCAGGATTCGAACCTGCGACCGTAGCAGCTGCGTGGTTCCGGAATAAAGCGCCCAGAACCGCTCGACCACAGCGGCCGGCTGGCGACTGGCATGCTTTTTGATTGGCCGTCATGATCTCCGGATCTGAACACATGCGACTCCTTTTTGTGTGGCTACATTAGATGGTTCAAATGGCTCTGAGCACTACGGGACTTAACTTCTGAGGTCATCAGTCCCCTAGAACATAGAACTACTGAAAACCAACCAACCTAAGGACATCACACACGACCATGCCCGAGGCAGGATTCGCACCTGCGACGGTAGCAGCCGCGTGGTTCCGGACTAAAGCGCCCAGAACCGCTCGACCACAGCGGCCGGCTGGCGACTGGCATGCTTTTCGATTGGCCGTCATGTTCTCTGGATCTGAACACATGCGACTCCTTTTTGTGTGGATATATTAGATGGTTCAAATGGCTCTGAGCACTACGGGACTTAACTTCTGAGGTCATCAGTCCCCTAGAACATAGAACTACTGAAACTCAACCAACCTAAGGACATCACACACGTCCATACCCGAGGCAGGATTCGAACCTGCGACCGTAGCAGCTGCGTGGTTCCGGACTAAAGCGCCCAGAACCGCTCGACCACAGCGGCCGGCTGGCGACTGGCATGCTTTTCGATTGGCCGTCATGTTCTCCGGATCTGAACACATGCGACTCCTTTTTGTGTGGATATATTAGATGGTTCAAATGGCTCTGAGAACTACGGGACTTAACTTCTGAGGTCATCAGTCCCCTAGAACATAGAACTACTGAAACTCAACCAACCTAAGGACATCACACACGTCCATACCCGAGGCAGGATTCGAACCTGCGACCGTAGCAGCTGCGTGGTTCCGGACTAAAGCGCCCAGAACCGCTCGACCTCAGCGGCCGGCTGGCGACTGGCATGCTTTTCGATTGGCCGTCATGTTCTCCGGATCTGAACACATGCGACTCCTTTTTGTGTGGCTTTATTAGATGGTTCAGATGGCTCTGAGCACTACGGGACTTAACTTCTGAGGTCATCAGTCCCCTAGAACATAGAACTACTGAAACTCAACCAACCTAAGGACATCACACACGACCATGCCCGAGGCAGGATTCGCACCTGCGACGGTAGCAGCCGCGTGGTTCCGGACTAAAGCGCCCAGAACCGCTCGACCACAGCGGCCGGCTGGCGACTGGCATGCTTTTCGATTGGCCGTCATGTTCTCCGGATCTGAACACATGCGACTCCTTTTTGTGTGGCTACATTAGATGGTTCAAATGGCTCTGAGCACTACGGGACTTAACTTCTGAGGTCATCAGTCCCCTAGAACATAGAACTACTGAAACTCAACCAACCTAAGGACATCACACACGTCCATACCCGAGGCAGGATTCGAACCTGCGACCGTAGCAGCTGCGTGGTTCCGGGCTAAAGCGCCCAGAACCGCTCGACCACAGCGGCCGGCTGGCGACTGGCATGCTTTTCGATTGGCCGTCATGTTCTCCGGATCTGAACACATGCGACTCCTTTTTGTGTGGCTACATTAGATGGTTCAAATGGCTCTGAGCACTACGGGACTTAACTTCTGAGGTCATCAGTCCCCTAGAACATAGAACTACTGAAACTCAACCAACCTAAGGACATCACACACGTCCATACCTGAGGCAGGATTCGAACCTGCGACCGTAGCAGCTGCGTGGTTCCAGACTAAAGCGCCCAGAACCGCTCGACCACAGCGGCCGGCTGGCGACTGGCATGCTTTTCGATTGGCCGTCATGTTCTCCGGATCTGAACACATGCGACTCCTTTTTGTGTGGCTACATTAGATGGTTCAAATGGCTCTGAGCACTACGGGACTTAACTTCTGAGGTCATCAGTCCCCTAGAACATAGAACTACTGAAACTCAACCAACCTAAGGACATCACACACGTCCATACCCGAGGCAGGATTCGAACCTGCGACCGTAGCAGCTGCGTGGTTCCGGACTAAAGCGCCCAGAACCGCTCGACCACAGCGGCCGGCTGGCGACTGGCATGCTTTTCGATTGGCCGTCATGTTCTCCGGATCTGAACACATGCGACTCCTTTTTGTGTGGCTACATTAGATGGTTCAAATGGCTCTGAGCGCTACGGGACTTAACTTCTGAGGTCATCAGTCCCCTAGAACATAGAACTACTGAAAACCAACCAACCTAAGGACATCACACACGACTATGCCCGAGGGAGGATTCGCACCTGCGACGGTAGCAGCCGCGTGGTTCCGGACTAAAGCGCCCAGAACCGCTCGACCACAGCGGCCGGCTCGCGACTGGCATGCTTTTCGATTGGCCGTCATGTTCTCCGGATCTGAACACATGCGACTCCTTTTTGTGTGGCTACATTAGATGGTTCAAATGGCTCTGAGCACTACGGGACTTAACTTCTGAGGTCATCAGTCCCCTAGAACATAGAACTACTGAAAACCAACCAACCTAAGGACATCACACACGACCATGCCCGAGGCAGGATTCGCACCTGCGACGGTAGCAGCCGCGTGGTTCCGGACTAAAGCGCCCAGAACCGCTCGACCACAGCGGCCGGCTGGCGACTGGCATGCTTTTCGATTGGCCGTCATGTTCTCCGGATCTGAACACATGCGACTCCTTTTTGTGTGGATATATTAGATGGTTCAAATGGCTCTGAGCACTACGGGACTTAACTTCTGAGGTCATCAGTCCCCTAGAACATAGAACTACTGAAACTCAACCAACCTAAGGACATCACACACGTCATACCCGAGGCAGGATTCGAACCTGCGACCGTAGCAGCTGCGTCGTTCCGGACTAAAGCGCCCAGAACCGCTCGACCACAGCGGCCGGCTGGCGACTGGCATGCTTTTCGATTGGCCGTCATGTTCTCCGGATCTGAACACATGCGACTCCTTTTTGTGTGGATATATTAGATGGTTCAAATGGCTCTGAGCACTACGGGACTTAACTTCTGAGGTCATCAGTCCCCTAGAACATAGAACTACTGAAACTCAACCAACCTAAGGACATCACACACGTCCATACCCGAGGCAGGATTCGAACCTGCGACCGTAGCAGCTTCGTGGTTCCGGACTAAAGCGCCCAGTACCGCTCGACCACAGCGGCCGGCTGGCGACTGGCATGCTTTTCGATTGGCCGTCATGTTCTCCGGATCTGAACACATGCGACTCCTTTTTGTGTGGCTACATTAGATGGTTCAAATGGCTCTGAGCACTACGGGACTTAACTTCTGAGGTCATCAGTCCCCTAGAACATAGAACTACTGAAAACCAACCAACCTAAGGACATCACACACGACCATGCCCGAGGCAGGATTCGCACCTGCGACGGTAGCAGCCGCGTGGTTCCGGACTAAAGCGCCCAGAACCGCTCGACCACAGCGGCCGGCTGGCGACTGGCATGCTTTTCGATTGGCCGTCATGTTCTCCGGATCTGAACACATGCGACTCCTTTTTGTGTGGCTACATTAGATGGTTCAAATGGCTCTGAGCACTATGGGACTTAACTTCTGAGGTCATCAGTCCCCTAGAACATAGAACTACTGAAACTCAACCAACCTAAGGACATCACACACGTCCATACCCGAGGCAGGATTCGAACCTGCGACCGTAGCAGCTGCGTGGTTCCGGACTAAAGCGCCCAGTACCGCTCGACCACAGCGGCCGGCTGGCGACTGGCATGCTTTTCGATTGGCCGTCATGTTCTCCGGATCTGCACACATGCGACTCCTTTTTGTGTGGCTACATTAGATGGTTCAAATGGCCCTGAGCACTACGGGACTTAACTTCTGAGGTCATCAGTCCCCTAGAACATAGAACTACTGAAACTCAACCAACCTAAGGACATCACACACGTCCATACCCGAGGCAGGATTCGAACCTGCGACCGTAGCAGCTGCGTGGTTCCGGACTAAAGCGCCCAGAACCGCTCGACCACAGCGGCCGGCTGGCGACTGGCATGCTTTTCGATTGGCCGTCATGTTCTCCGGATCTGAACACATGCGACTCCTTTTTGTGTGGCTACATTAGATGGTTCAAATGGCTCTGAGCACTACGGGACTTAACTTCTGAGGTCATCAGTCCCCTAGAACATAGAACTACTGAAAACCAACCAACCTAAGGACATCTCACACGACCATGCCCGAGGCAGGATTCGCACCTGCGACGGTAGCAGCCGCGTGGTTCCGGACTAAAGCGCCCAGAACCGCTCGACCACAGCGGCCGGCTGGCGACTGGCATGCTTTTCGATTGGCCGTCATGTTCTCCGGATCTGAACACATGCGACTCCTTTTTGTGTGGATATATTAGATGGTTCAAATGGCTCTGAGCACTACGGGACTTAACTTCTGAGGTCATCAGTCCCCTAGAACATAGAACTACTGAAACTCAACCAACCTAAGGACATCACACACGTCATACCCGAGGCAGGATTCGAACCTGCGACCGTAGCAGCTGCGTCGTTCCGGACTAAAGCGCCCAGAACCGCTCGACCACAGCGGCCGGCTGGCGACTGGCATGCTTTTCGATTGGCCGTCATGTTCTCCGGATCTGAACACATGCGACTCCTTTTTGTGTGGATATATTAGATGGTTCAAATGGCACTGAGCACTACGGGACTTAACTTCTGAGGTCATCAGTCCCCTAGAACATAGAACTACTGAAACTCAACCAACCTAAGGACATCACACACGTCCATACCCGAGGCAGGATTCGAACCTGCGACCGTAGCAGCTGCGTGGTTCCGGACTAAAGCGCCCAGAACTGCTCGACCACAGCGGCCGGCTGGCGACTGGCATGCTTTTCGATTGGCCGTCATGTTCTCCGGATCTGAACACATGCGACTCCTTTTTGTGTGGCTTTATTAGATGGTTCAGATGGCTCTGAGCACTACGGGACTTAACTTCTGAGGTCATCAGTCCCCTAGAACATAGAACTACTGAAAACCAACCAACCTAAGGACATCACACACGACCATGCCCGAGGCAGGATTCGCACCTGCGACGGTAGCAGCCGCGTGGTTCCGGACTAAAGCGCCCAGAACCGCTCGACCACAGCGGCCGGCTGGCGACTGGCATGCTTTTCGATTGGCCGTCATGTTCTCCGGATCTGAACACATGCGACTCCTTTTTGTGTGGCTACATTAGATGGTTCAAATGGCTCTGAGCACTACGGGACTTAACTTCTGAGGTCATCAGTCCCCTAGAACATAGAACTACTGAAACTCAACCAACCTAAGGACATCACACACGTCCATACCCGAGGCAGGATTCGAACCTGCGACCGTAGCAGCTGCGTGGTTCCGGACTAAAGCGCCCAGAACCGCTCGACCACAGCGGCCGGCTGGCGACTGGCATGCTTTTCGATTGGCCGTCATGTTCTCCGGATCTGAACACATGCGACTCCTTTTTGTGTGGCTACATTAGATGGTTCAAATGGCTCTGAGCACTACGGGACTTAACTTCTGAGGTCATCAGTCCCCTAGAACATAGAACTACTGAAACTCAACCAACCTAAGGACATCACACACGTCCATACCCGAGGCAGGATTCGAACCTGCGACCGTAGCAGCTGCGTGGTTCCGGACTAAAGCGCCCAGAACCGCTCGACCACAGCGGCCGGCTGGCGACTGGCATGCTTTTCGATTGGCCGTCATGTTCTCCAGATCTGAACACATGCGACTCCTTTTTGTGTGGCTACATTAGATGGTTCAAATGGCTCTGAGCACTACGGGACTTAACTTCTGAGGTCATCAGTCCCCTAGAACATAGAACTACTGAAAACCAACCAACCTAAGGACATCACACACGACCATGCCCGAGGCAGGATTCGCACCTGCGACGGTAGCAGCCGCGTGGTTCCGGACTAAAGCGCCCAGAACCGCTCGACCACAGCGGCCGGCTGGCGACTGGCATGCTTTTCGATTGGCCGTCATGTTCTCCGGATCTGAACACATGCGACTCCTTTTTGTGTGGCTACATTAGATGGTTCAAATGGCTCTGAGCACTACGGGACTTAACTTCTGAGGTCATCAGTCCCCTAGAAAACTACTGAAAACCAACCAACCTAAGGACATCACACACGACCATGCCCGAGGCAGGATTCGAACCTGCGACGGTAGCAGCCGCGTGGTTCCGGACTAAAGCGCCCAGAACCGCTCGACCACAGCGGCCGGCTGGCGACTGGCATGCTTTTCGATTGGCCGTCATGTTCTCCGGATCTGAACACATGCGACTCCTTTTTGTGTGGCTTTATTAGATGGTTCAGATGGCTCTGAGCACTACGGGACTTAACTTCTGAGGTCATCAGTCCCCTAGAACATAGAACTACTGAAACTCAACCAACCTAAGGACATCACACACGTCCATGCCCGAGGCAGGATTCGAACCTGCGACGGTAGCAGCCGCGTGGTTCCGGACTAAAGCGCCCAGAACCGCTCGACCACAGCGGCCGGCTGGCGACTGGCATGCTTTTCGATTGGCCGTCATGTTCTCCGGATCTGAACACATGCGACTCCTTTTTGTGTGGCTACATTAGATGGTTCAAATGGCTCTGAGCACTACGGGACTTAACTTCTGAGGTCATCAGTCCGCTAGAACTTAGAACTACTTAAACCTAACTAACCTAAGGACATTACACACATCCACGCCCGAGGCAGGATTCGAACCTGCTACCGTAGTGGTCGCGCGGTTCCAGACTGTAGCGCCTAGAACCGCTCGGCAACGTCGGCTGGCGGCTATATTAGAGACAAAGTGTACAGCAATAGCCCCAAAACCATTGCTGAGCTGAAAACAGCCATTCAGGAGGTCATCGACAGCATCCATGTTAAGACACTTCTGCGGGTCTTGCAGAATTTCGGTATTCGTCTGCGCCACATCATCGCCAATGATGACAGGCATATCGGATGTGTCACAAACTAAATCCGAATATCTGTAGTGACGTTTACGTGTTGGATAAGGTGTGTGCACGCCGTAGTTTGTAACTAATTCAGGTTTTTTTGTTCATTTACACTCCTGGAAATTGAAATAAGAACACCGTGAATTCATTGTCCCAGGAAGGGGAAACTTTATTGACACATTCCTGGGGTCAGATACATCAAATTATCACACTGACAGAACCACAGGCACATAGACACAGGCAACAGAGCATGCACAATGTCGGCACTAGTACAGTGTATATCCACCTTTCGCAGCAATGCAGGCTGCTATTCTCCCATGGAGACGATCGTAGAGATGCTGGATGTAGTCCTGTGGAACGGCTTGCCATACCATTTCCACCTGGCGCCTCAGTAGGACCAGCGTTCGTGCTGGACGTGCAGACCGCGTGAGACGACGCTTCATCCAGTCCCAAACATGCTCAATAGGGGACAGATCCGGAGACCTTGCTGGCCAGGGTAGTTGACTTACACCTTCTACAGCACGTTGGGTGGCACGGGATACATGCGGACGTGCATTGTCCTGTTGGAACAGCAAGTTCCCTTGCCGGTCTAGGAATGGTAGAACGATGGGTTCGATGACGGTTTGGATGTACCGTGCACTATTCAGTGTCCCCTCGACGATCACCAGTGGTGTACAGCCAGTGTAGGAGATCGCTCCCCACACCATGATGCCGGGTGTTGGCCCTGTGTGCCTCGGTCGTATGCAGTCCTGATTGTGGCGCTCACCTGCACGGCGCCAAACACGCATACGACCATCATTGGCACCAAGGCAGAAGCGACTCTCATCGCTGAAGACGACACGTCTCCATTCGTCCCTCCATTCACGCCTGTCGCGACACCACTGGAGGCGGGCTGCACGATGTTGGGGCGTGAGCGGAAGACGGCCTAACGGTGTGCGGGACCGTAGCCCAGCTTCATGGAGACGGTTGCGAATGGTCCTCGCCGATACCCCAGGAGCAACAGTGTCCCTAATTTGCTGGGAAGTGGCGGTGCGGTCCCCTACGGCACTGCGTAGGATCCTACGGTCTTGGCGTGCATCCGTGCGTCGCTGCGGTCCGGTCCCAGGTCGACGGGCACGTGCACCTTCCGCCGACCACTGGCGACAACATCGATGTACTGTGGAGACCTCACGCCCCACGTGTTGAGCGATTCGGCGGTACGTCCACCCGGCCTCCCGCATGCCCACTATATGCCCTCGCTCAAAGTCCGTCAACTGCACATACGGTTCACGTCCACGCTGTCGCGGCATGCTACCAGTGTTAAAGACTGCGATGGAGCTCCGTATGCCACGGCAAACTGGCTGACACTGACGGCGGCGGTGCACAAATGCTGCGCAGCTAGCGCCATTCGACGGCCAACACCGCGGTTCCTGGTGTGTCCGCTGTGCCGTGCGTGTGTCATTGCTTGTACAGCCCTCTCGCAGTGTCCGGAGATAGTATGGTGGGTCTGACACACCGGTGTCAATGTGTTCTTTTTTCCATTTCCAGGAGTGTAGGTCAATAATTGTCACCCTCTGTCTTGAAAGAGATATACAGGGTCGTCATAAAACATCTGAAAAGGTTGTTGCAGGGGAGATTGTGCTGAGAAATAATTATTAAGAAAAAATGCGATACGTTGCACCGTTTCCGTGATAGCCAATTATTTCACCCCAGTTGCAAATTTAAGGAGCCTGCCAGAGACATCATCGTCACGTGTTCCTCGTTTGGTTTCCTCAAATCGAACAAATGTAGCGTTTGCTCACCAAGGTTAAATTTATCACATCCGAAAAGGGCATATTTTAACTGGTAATGAGTATTTCAGCAAGCGGGAACTCGCGGATCCAAAGATTTCTGTGCACTAGAGCCTTTTAGCGCATCATACCGCTTGAATTTGCACCCAAAATGATCAAATTGGCTGACTTCAATGCTAAATAACTAGGAAACGGCGTAACGTATCGAATCTTTTTCTTAACAGTTATTTCGCGGCACAACCTGCCACTTACAAACTTTTCCGACTGTTTCTGACTACAGTGTATACTGAAATACTGATCATTGTACCTGTGTCCAGAGTATGTTTTTAGTACAGTTAGATAGCTACGTGTCTGTGAAGTAACATCAGT
Organism: Schistocerca nitens; assembly: GCF_023898315.1. Classification (NCBI taxonomy): domain Eukaryota; kingdom Metazoa; phylum Arthropoda; class Insecta; order Orthoptera; family Acrididae; genus Schistocerca; species Schistocerca nitens. Next base: position 85,547,916 of record NC_064623.1, on the reverse strand, counting down.
TCTACAAAAGAGCTGAGAAAACTAAAATTAAACTCCGCCCGTTCACGCCAATGAAGGCGCAGCGGCACCGACCGGTCGCCGTGTCATCCTCAGCTCACAGGCGTAACTGGAAAGGGATATGGAGGGGCATGTGGTCAGCACACAGCTCTTCCCGCCGTTTTGTCGGTTTACGAGACCGGAGCCGCTGCATCTACATCTACATCTACATACGTACTCCGCAATCCACCATACGGTGCGTGATGGAGGGTACCTCGTACCACAACTAGCATCTTCTCTCCCTGTTCCACTCCCAAACAGAACGAGGGAAAAATGAATGCCGATATGCCTCTGTACGAGTCCTAATCTCTTTTATCTTATCTTTGTGGTGTTTCCGCGAAATATAAGTTGGCGGCAGTAAAATTGTACTGCAATCAGCCTCAAATTCTGGTTCTCTAAAGTTCCTCAGTAGCGATTCACGAAAAGAACGCCTCTTTTCCTCCAGGACTCCCACCCGAGCTCCTGAAGCATTTCCGTAACACTCGCGTGATGATCAAACCTACCAATAACAAATCTAGCAGCCCGCCTCTGAATTGCTTCTATGTCCTCCCTCAATCCGACCTGTTAGGGCTCGAGCAGTACTCAAGAATAGGTCGTATTAGTGTTTTATAAGAGGTCTCCTTCACAGATGAACCACATCTTCCCAAAATTCTACCAATGAACCGAAGACGACTATCCGCCTTACCCACAACTGCCATTACATGCTTGTACCACTTCATATCGCTCTGCAGTGTTACACCCAAATATTTAACCGACGTGACTGTGTCAAAGCGCTACACTACTAATGGAGTATTCAGACATTACAGGATTCTTTTTCCTATTCATCTGCATTAATTTACATTTATCTATATTTAGAGTTAGCTGCCATTCTTTACACCAATCACAAATCCTGTCCAAGTCATCTTGTATCCTCGTACAGTCACTCAACGACGACACCTTCCCGTACACCACAGCATCATCAGCAAACAACCGCACATTGCTATCCATCCTATCCAAAAGATCATTTATGTAGATAGCGGACCTACCACACTTCCCTGGGGCACTCAAGATGATACCCTCACCTCCGATGAACACTCACCATCAAGGACAACGTACTGGGTTCTATTACTTAAGAAGTCTTCGAGCCACTCACATATTTGGGAACAAATCCCATATGCTCGTACCTTAGTTAGGAGTCTGCAGTGGGGCACTGAGTCAAACGCTTTCCGGAAGTCAAGGAATATGGCATCCGTCTGATACCCTTCATCCATGGTTCGCAAGATATCATGTGAAAAATCAATCAAGTAGCTCCTCAGTTTGCCTCACGAGCCAGCCGCACTAGGCAGACCGGATGGTTACCCATCCAAGTGCTAGCCCAGCCCGACAGCGCTTAACTCCGGTGATCTGACGGGAACCGGTATTACCACTGTAAAATAGCTGCCTCACTAAAATTTATGCTTGTCTTGCTTCTACTGTTCGTCTATTCCATTGAATAATGTTTTAGAGACAGCAAATTATTTCTTTTTTCATTTCTGCAGCCAGTTCCCTTATTGAAGTAGCAAAATCAGTCGTGATTTAGAGAGTAAAAATTTATTACCGGCACAATGGAACAACTTTTTTACCATCTCGTCACACCATTTGATTTAAGTGTATACATCTTCGCGAATTTTCAGTCGCTATTTGACATTTTTCACGTGTCTGTCAGTATAGTAATGTAATAAGTGGCAGTCATCAGTATTGACAAACTTCCTCATATTTTACGATAATTTTCTTTCTTGCAACGTCGATTGCACAGCTCTCTAGAGAAATAAAAATAATTGTAGACGCCCGCAAAGAGTTCATCCAGCGCGTGTATATTTACATTATTACTCTGCAAGCGACCTGAGAGCGTGTGGCGGAGGGTACTTTTGTTACCGCTAAGCATTCGCCCCTTTCCCTGTTATATTTGCGAATGGCGCATGGGAAGAATGATCGTCGGTAAGTCTCTGTATCTGCTGTAATTTCTCGAATTTTCTCGTTGTTATCATTTCGCGAGACGCATGTGGGAGGAAGTCACATGTTGTCCGTCTCTTACCGGAAAGTTCTCGTAATTTTAGCGCTTTTAACCAATGGATTTGCTTAAAGAGAGCTGCACGTGATATTACGTCACTAGCAGTGAACAGGAAACGACGTAGAGTGACGAATAGATGTTGTTTTTCACAATTCACAATTAAATCTGTCATCATCCCTGTCTTCTATAGTGTAAATGTCTCCACACAAAAATCTTTCTCTGGTTTGTTACAAGCTATTTCCCCTCACTACTTGCCTCCGGTCAGAAAAATGCTTTCTTATCCCGTTATAAAACTGACCATATAATCTACTTTCTCGTTTTCATTACTGTACTGAGAATGTGTCTCTAATTCAATACCGTCATCCTGATACTACGCAGCGTTGTTTTACTTACTTCGTGTAAAATCCTATTAAATATTACCAAATTTATGCGTTTGCAAGATGTTTGATTTAGATGTTCACCGCGTGACCGAACAAAGATGTAAATTATTTGGGACAGAAATTTTCATTTCGGCAAATCTTTGTAACGTTTCTTCTGTCGGTCACTCAGCTACAACATTTCGAGTGTTAACACATATTAAATGAAATGAAATCAGCGTATGGCATCGTTGGCCGGGAGACCCCTCTTCAGGGAAGTTCGCCCGCCTTAAGGGCAAGTCTTATTTCATTCGACGCCACAGTCGGCGACTTGCACTCCGGTGATGAGGATGAAATGATGATAAGGACACTACAACACCCAGTCCCCGAGCGGAGAAAATTTCCAGCCCGGCCGGGAATCGAACCCGGGCCCGCTTGCATGGGAGGCGAGCACGTTACCACCCAGCTAAGCAGGCGGACACATATTAAATGAGCTCCTATGACTGAATAAACTTCTGCAGAAGCATGTCTTGATGCGTCGGCTTTGTTCACTTAGAGACGTAGTCTCATATCGATTTTTTTGGTGCTCAAAATTCTCATGTATTTTTATTTTTCATCTCGTTACTTCGCTCTGATGTGAGTCATGACAGTCATCACAGTCGCAAATCAAGACAGTGTCATCAGCACGAATTCTCATATTCTCTGTGCGTCACCACAATAGAAAACAAAGGAAGACGCAGGAATTACGGCACGTGTCTTGTTTGTGAATTGATGCAAAACGAAGACGTATTCTTGGATCGAAGTTTAGAACAGCGAATGCTTGATACCAGGACCAATACAATAAACAGTTCAAGTTTAAAACCAAGAGACACTTTTATGAATTGTCTCCCACGAACTGGTGATACCAGGGACGACGACGCGGACGTCCGGACACAGGTGAGAATAAAACGTACGAATAACATCAGATGATTAAATACTGCGGTAACAGAGTAATGGGTGACTGTATTTTAGTTACCTCAGGACCCGGTAGACGTATGTAGAAAGTAAAACAGCGCGGTGGATCTACGACTAGGCGTCTAACTGGACGACGGTATAGGATGTTCAAATGGCTCTGAGCACTATGGAACTTAACATCTGCGGTCATCAGTCCCCTAGACTTAGAACTACTTAAACCTAACTAACCTAAGGACATCACACACATCCATGCCCGAGGCAGGATTCAAACCCGCGACCGTAGCGGTCTCGCGGTTCCACACTGAAGCGCCTAGTAGAACCGCTCTGCCACTCCGGGCGGCGGTATAGGAGGTATCACGTAGATATGACAGAGCTTGAACTCTTGACTGTTTATTTGCGATTTGTTTACCTTACTGTGGACGGTCAGCGTGAGCTTAAATGAATGAATAATTAAACACTGACGAGGTGAAATGTATATTGTAGCTCATTTTACGAGACCATAAGCAAATACAGCCAAGAAACCGTATGCCTGAAGCTCGCCAGTTGTATCCCATCACTGAAGACTGCACCATGGCATAATCGTCTGCAGCAATGCAGCTACGGTCAAAAAAGTGTTTATTCTACAGAGACGTGTAGCAGGAACATTGATATAGGTGATAACCGAGCACCTTGCAGAAACCTCTCCTGGGTCCTTGCGATTCTTATTCTTACGTACCAATACATTCACACACTAATAGTATTTGTGTCTTATAGCAAAAGCGAATTTTGGAAGAACTGTGACATTCACAATCACAATACTAAAGATGAAAATAATTTTTACATAGACTGTACCCCTGTGTAGTGTTCAAAATAGAGGTTCATACTCTGGTACAAAAGCTTTCAACGTGAAAACTGTTAATGAAGGCAAGAGCATACAGAATAATTTCCCTGGCAGGTGACTTAATCTCTATATACATAAAAGCCGGCCGGTGTGGCCGTGCGGTTAAAGGCGCTTCAGTCTGGAACCGCGTGACCGCTACGGTCGCAGGTTCGAATCCTGCCTCGGGCATGGATGTGTGTGATGTCCTTAGGTTAGTTAGGTTTAAGTAGTTCTAAGTTCTAGGCGACTGATGACCACAGAAGTTAAGTCCCATAGTGCTCAGAGCCATTTGAACCATTTATACATAAATGATCTGGCGCAGCAATCTGCGGTTATTTGCTGATGCGGCTGGTCCCGGCGGAGGTTCGTGTCCTCCCTCGGGTATGGGTGTGTGTGTCTGTCCTTAGGATAATTTAGGTTAAGTAGTGTGTAAGCTTAGGGACTGGTGACCTTAGAAGTTAAGTCCCATAAGGTTTCACACGCATTTCAACATTTGCTGATGATGCTGTTGTGTACGGGAAAGTGTTGTCTTTGAGTGAGTGTAGGAACATACAAGATGACTTAGACGAAATTTCTAATTGATGTGATGAACGACAGGTAGCTGTAAATGTAGAGAGCTATAAGTTAATGCAGCTGAGTAGGAAAAACAACGCGGTAATGTTAGCGTACTACTTTCGACAGTCACGCAGATTAAACATGTAGGCGCAAGCCAAGCACTATGGAATAGATCGAGCATGTAAGGACGACAGTAGGGAAAGTGAATGGCCGTCTTCGGTTTATTTTCGGAAATGTGGCTCATATGTGTAGGAAATCGCATACAAACACTAGTACGACTCACTCTTGAGTATTGCTCGGGTATTTGGGATCCCCAACAGGCCGGATTAAAAGGAGACGTCGAAGCAATTCAGAGGCGACCTGCTAACTTTGTTATAGTAAGACTCCATCAAGCCCCGAGTACTATGTAGATGTTTGTCCAACTCAAGTGTGAATCACTGGGGGGAAGACGACGTTCTTTTCGCCGAATACTAATGAGAAAATTTAGAGAACCGACATTTGAAGCTGAAAGCAGAAATGTTGTACTACCGCAGGCGTAGGTAAATTTCGTGTGGGATTCCGATTATAAGAGAAATTAAGGCTGATTCGGAGTCATATAGGCAGTCGTTTTGTCCTCGGTCTGTTTTCAATTGGGACAAGAAAGGAAATGAAATGACTAATAGTCCTACAAGGTGCCCTCTGTCACGTGGCTTGTGGAGTATCTACGTAGATGTAGATGATGTTGTTGTGGTCTTCAGTCCTGAGACTGGTTTGATGCAGCTCTCCATGCTACTCTATCCTGTGCAAGCTTCTTCATCTCCCAGTACCTACTGCAACCTACATCCTTCTGAATCTGCTTAGTGTATTGATCTCTTGGTCTCCCTCTACGATTTTTACCCTCCACGCTGCCCTCCAATGCTAAATTTGTGATCCCTTGATGCCTCAAAACATGTCCTACCAACCGATCCCTTCTTCTAGTCAAGTTGTGCCACAAACTTCTCTTCTCCCCAATCCTATTCAATACCTCCTCATTAGTTACGTGATCTACCCACCTTATCTTCAGCATTCTTCTGTAGCACCACATTTCGAAAGCTTCTATTCGAGTCTTGTCCAAACTGGTTATCGTCCATGTTTCACTTCCATACATGGCTACACTCCATACAAATACTTTCAGAAACGACTTCCTGACACCTAAATCTATACTCGATGTTAACAAATTTCTCTTCTTCAGAAACGCTTTCCTTGCCATTGCCAGTCTACATTTTATATCCTCTCTACTTCGACCATCATCGGTTATTTTACTCCCTAAATAGCAAAACTCCTTTACTACTTTAAGTGTCTCATTTCCTAGTCTAATTCCCTCAGCATCACCCGACTTAATTTGACTACATTCCATTATCCTCGTTTTGCTTTTGTTGATGTTCATCTTATACCCTCCTTTCAAGACACTGTCCATTCCGTTCAACTGCTCTTCCAAGTCCTTTGCTGTCTCTGACAGAATTACAATGTCATCGGCGAACCTCAAAGTTTTTACTTCTTCTCCATGAATTTTAATACCTACTCCGAATTTTTCTTTTGTTTCCTTTACTGCTTGCTCAATATACAGATTGAATAACATCGGGGAGAGGCTACAACCCTGTCTCACTCCCTTCCCAACCACTGCTTCCCTTTCATGCCCCTCGACTCTAATAACTGCCATCTGGTTTCTGTACAAATTGTAAATAGCCTTTCGTTCCCTGTATTTTACCCCTGCCACCTTCAGAATTTGAAAGAGAGTATTCCAGTCAACATTGTCGAAAGCTTTCTCTAAGTCTACAAATGCTAGAAACGTAGGTTTGCCTTTTCTTAATCTTTCTTCCAAGATAAGTCGTAAGGTCAGTATTGCCTCGCGTGTTCCAACATTTCTACGGAATCCAAACTGATCATCCCCGAGGTCGGCTTCTACCAGTTTTTCCATTCGTCTGTAAAGAATTCGCGTTAGTATTTTGCAGCTGTGACTTATTAAACTGATAGTTCGGTAATTTTCACATCTGTCAACACCTGCTTTCTTTGGGATTGGAATTATTATATTCTTCTTGAAGTCTGAGGGTATTTCGCCTGTCTCATACATCTTGCTCACCAGATGGTAGAGTTTTGTCAGGACTGGCTCTCCCGAGGCCATCAGTAGTTCTAATGGAATGTTGTCTACTCCCGGGGCCTTGTTTCGACTCAGGTCTTTCAGTGCTCTGTCAAACTCTTCACGCAGTATCTTATCTCCCATTTCATCTTCATTTACATCCTCTTCCATTTCCATAATATTTTCCTCAAGTACATCTCCCTTGTATAAACCCTCTATATACTCCTTCCACCTTTCTGCCTTCCCTTCTTTGCTTAGAACTGGGTTTTCATCTGAGCTCTTGATATTCATACAAGTGGTTCTCTTCTCTCCAAAGGTCTCTTTAATTTTCCTGTAGGCAGTATCTATCTTACCCCTAGTGAGACAAGCCTCTACATCCTTACATTTGTCCTCTAGCCATCCCTGCTTAGCCATTTTGCACTTCCTGTCGATTTCATTTTTGAGACGTTTGTATTCCTTTTTGCCTGCTTCATTTACTGCATTTTTATATTTTCTCCTTTCATCAATTAAATTCAATATTTCTTCTGTTACCCAAGGATTTCTATTAGCCCTCGTCTTTTTACCTACTTGATCGTCTGCTGCCTTCACCACTTCATCCCTCAGAGCTACCCATTCTTCTTCTACTGTATTTCTTTCCCCCATTCCTGTCAATTGTCCCCTTATGCTCTCCCTGAAACTCTCTACAACCTCTGGTTCTTTCAGTTTATCCAGATCCCATCTCCTTAAATTCCCACCTTTTTGCAGTTTCTTCAGTTTCAATCTGCAGTTCATAACCAATAGATTGTGGTCAGAATCCACATCTGCCCCTGGAAATGTCTTACAATTTAAAACCTGGTTCCTAAATCTCTGTCTTACCATTATATAATCTATCTGAAACCTGTCAGTATCTCCAGGCTTCTTCCATGTATACAGCCTCCTTTCATGATTCTTGAACCAAGTGTTAGCTATGATTAAGTTATGCTCTGTGCAAAATTCTACAAGGCGGCTTCCTCTTTCATTCCTTCCCCCCAATCCATATTCACCTACTATGTTTCCTTCTCTCCCTTTTCCTACTGACGAATTCCAGTCGCCCATGACTATTAAATTTTCGTCTCCCTTCACTACCTGAATAATTTCTTTTATCTCGTCATACATTTCATCTATTTCTTCATCATCTGCAGAGCTAGTTGGCATATAAACTTGTACTACTGTAGTAGGCATGGGCTTCGTGTCTATCTTGGCCACAATAATGCGTTCACTATGCTGTTTGTAGTAGTTAACCCGCACTCCTATTCTTTTATTCATTATTAAACCTACTCCTGCATTACCCCTATTTGATTTTGTATTTATAACCCTGTATTCACCTGACCAAAAGTCTTGTTCCTCCTGCCACCGAACTTCACTAATTCCCACTATATCTAACTTTAACCTATCCATTTCCCTTTTTAAATTTTCTAACCTACCTGCCCGATTAAGTGATCTGACATTCCACGCTCCGATCCGTAGAACGCCAGTTTTCTTTCTCCTGATAACGACGTCCTCTTGAGTAGTCCCCGCCCGGAGATCCGAATGGGGGACTATTTTACCTCCGGAATATTTTACCCAAGAGGACGCCATCATCATTTAATCATACAGTAGAGCTGCATGTCCTCGGGAAAAATTACGGCTGTAGTTTCCCCTTGCTTTCAGCCGTTCGCAGTACCAGCACAGCAAGGCCGTTTTGGTTAATGTTACAAGGCCAGATCAGTCAATCATCCAGACTGTTGCCCCTGCAACTACTGAAAAGGCTGCTGCCCCTCTTCAGGAACCACATGTTTGTCTGGCCTCTCAACAGATGCCCCTCCGTTGTGGTTGCACCTACGGTATGGCCATCTGTATCGCTGAGGCACGCAAGCCTCCCCACCAACGGCAAGGTCCATGGTTCATGGGGGGGTAGATGTAGATATCAGTCGCGAAATCGGAAATCTCTGGGTATTGAAAAACAAAGTTAAAGAACAGCTTGTTCTGCACTTTTTCGTCAGATCATCGAAATATTTGGAGTCGAGGATGTAAATTTCGGTTAACACTAACGTTCGTATTAAACAGGCTTTTAATTTAACTAGTGTGTAGATAGCTCACAGTGGTCTGTGTGAAGTTAACTTAAATGCTTAGTCTGAAGTGTTAGTGGACAACAGTAGATGAGTAGCATAAGAAGAAACGCAGCCATTTTTTTTCCAAAAATAGTTTTCATAATCATCGAGGTAAGTAGATTAAAGCTAGTTGTAATCGGCTGCGTGTTGCCTGCATTGGCTGCTTCGGCTTGTTAATGTGTATCTTCATTATTGAATTTCCGGAGCACTATGAATGAATAAATATGTACAAGTCAAAGGAAAGTCGTGGAAAAATTTTGAATAAGAGCAGATAGGAAAACAATTTGAAACGACATGCTATAGAAGGGAAAAAAACCCGTTGTGGGCACATTATGTGAAGGATGGCGAAGATGTACTGAATATAATCTTTGAACTTAACATACAGTCTAATGGAATCTCTAAACTCTGTATGGTTGTTCGGCGATTGTGTAGCTTCACAATAACTCAAGAGGATCCACACCTGAGAAGAGACATTTCAAGCGACTTCGACTATGGAACTTCTGCACATCTCATTATCTATCAAAAGTATTTGAAACAGTAAAGACATCCTGACTTCAACGTCGCGTTTATTTGCATTCATTACTAAAACGTATCACCCTATTGCTAGCATACTAGCGTTCGGCGCATTATTTACACAGTGAAAGAGAGCAATGCAATAATAACTAATTACATATGAAGTGTGAAATAAAGTAGCGCACTAAAGAAAATGATATGGGTGAAACTTTACCAGAATAAGGCACATTTTTAATAATGAGTATTTCACGATATCAAACTAACTGCTGCACATAAGACGTCTTGTGCAATTTGGAGACGACAGATATTTCTTTAACTGTTCAAGATATCGAAATAATGAATCAGAAAATGCTTGGCGAACAGCTTACCTTGGCTGCAGTTCGTATTCAGTATATTGTAGGATCCTTGCCTTGTCGTCAATACAAACGATTTAAATGCCGCCATCTTTAGATACTAGTGCTTTCACTACGAATTTTTGTTTCACATTCAACATGCAATAAAAAGAATTACGGTTCCTACTTTAATTCAATTTTAGGAGGTATGAAAAAAAAACTTTTTTGAGAATCGCTTTGAGATGTATCTCTGTTATTTATTTTTATCGCTGTAAGCTGACTCCCTCGGTTTTAATACTGATTTACTTTTCTTGATTAGTTAAAAATAGCTTTGTAAAATGAAAGATAGACGATATCTTACCTTATCGCAGTATTACGACATAGAATCGACTATGATTTTTGTACTGCGAGTGATAATTGTTAACAGCTGTCTTGTACAGCAACAGGATACATTTAAAGATATGTTCTTGTCGTATTTCCCACCTCCCAGCTGTGACGCCTTTAATATTGTCATTTACAGTAACTTTAATTTTCTTGCACTTCATTAGGCCGTCTGGTACAGCAACCACGTGTAGAATATTTGAATTGAAAAAAATCTTGCTTAAAATTTATTCTCTTTTTAACAACGCTTTTAGCCTTCGTGGGACATCTTCGGATTTATGTCCTACGAAGGCGAAATGCGTTGTTAATAAAAGAATTAGTTGCAACCAAGACTGTTTTTAATTTAGATTTTCAGTAATGTTAATACTTTGTCGTCTTGCAGTTTCCTACCGATTTGGAACTCGCTTGAGCAATTATATCTCTGCCGCCGCCTCAGTTTCATATGTCATCAGAACAGCAAGACATGTGAAGGCAATATAAAAAGTGTAATCACTCTCTCTGTGATTTGATGACAGAGAGAAAAAAAGTCCAACACCATTTTAAGAAATTAATAGATTCTGTTAACTATTGATGAATAACTGCGAAGGAAAATTCCGCGATAGTAGAATTCACGAAAGTGCTACTTTACGCTCTCGATAAAGATGAGTGCCTCACAGGCACATTTTTAGATCTATCTGGGGTTTTTGGTACTGTTGACCATAAGATTCTACTGAATAAATCGGAAGCATTAGGAATAAGAGCCATAGGTTTCGATCATACCTAGCATTTAGGATACACCGGGTAGAGAAAACACTTATCTCAATAAGTCTAAATTTTTAGTGAAACACTTACGAGAACCAAAATACGGGAATATAGGGGCTCTTCGGGGTAGCATCCTGATATACATCAGTGACCTTGCCTATGATGATAGTCATGGGGAAAAAGTTGTCTTTGCTGACAAGACCAATATTATAGTCGCCGAGAAAACAAGAGAACTCCTTCCAGAGAAAGCAAATGAAACCCTCAAGGAAGTTTAAATTGCTGAAGAGGACAAATGACACCGTTTAATTATATATAGGTGGCACATATATAGACTGCGTAACAAACAGAAAATTTCTATGAATGAATATTAAGTATTATGAACACACGAAGATACTTGCAAACAGAATACCGTTAGTGTGTTATGCCCTTAGAGTCCTGTCATCAGCGTGTGACAACCAGTGTTTTTTAGTTACATACTGCTCATATACACACTCAATTCTCAGCTATGGAATTCTACCTTTGGGAACTAATGCACAAATGTGAACGCAGTTTTCAAACTTCAGAAAAGGGTCGTAAGAGCAGCAACCAAAAATTTTAGTCGACTCTTTTTAAAGATCTGATAAAAACAGTGGGTATTTTAGCTGCACAATGTGAATACATTACCAACCAGTTGTACACTTGAAAAATAATATTGATATTGACTGTACCAACGGCTCTGCCCATGGAACAAGAACTACACTAAACTGACATGTCCCAAGAAATTATAAATATAAAACTCAAAACAGCATGTTCTACGAAGTAATAAAAGTACAATAATTTGCGCAAGGAGATTACAGAGATTGTTAAAAACAAACTTATTTAAAAATGCAATTAAAAAGTACCTGTCAAGCACTACATTATATGCTTTGAAAGATTACTTCGATAACACAGTGAAGGGCTTTGGTAAAATATGTAACACTTATAAATAATAATGAAGATAATAAAGACACTTTCACAGTATGTTTATGGCTTCTCTCTTTTCTCTGTTGGGAAACTTTACTCTCAAATGTATGTAATGTATAAAAGTAACACTTTATCCTCTTTCTGAGCTCATCATCCCACTTCTTATGGAGAGATGTTTCAAGTTAGCAAAATGGGAAGCTGCAGTTCACAAAATGGAAAACAGTCGTCATGATGCTGACATCATATGATAGTGTTGTTATTATAAAGCAATGTGTGTATAGTGCGTGTAACGTGTGCAGGGACTGGGAGACAGAAACGAACGAACATTATGGCACTATTCTTTTACGTTATTAAATAACCTCTTTGTAAAACACTATCGTACATTGGGAATAAACCGAATGAGATAGCAGTGTTTTAAACCGACTGGCCGTGCGGTTAAAGGCGCTTCAGTCTGGAACCGCGTGACCGCTACGGTCGCAGGTTCGAATCCTGCCTCGGGCATGGATGTGTGTGATGTCCTTAGGTTAGTTAGGTTTAATTAGTTCTGAGTTCTAGGCGACTGATGACCTGAAAAGTTAAGTCGCATAGTGCTCAGAGCCATTTGAACCATTTAAACCGACTGGCCTTGTATTCGGCTGGGTGGAAGCTCCAATCTTCATTCAGCGATCTTGAGTTAGGTTTTCCGAAGTTACTTCGGGGAAATACTGGAATCGTTTCTACTATAAGGCCACCAGTCCCATCCTTGTAAAGCTAGGCCTCTAAGTACGTAAGCAACAACTATGCCAAGACATATAAAATATCCTTATAAACGTGGTCTACATATGAATAAAACCGCTGCTACTACTACTAAAGTTTGACTAGATCACCGTTAGCAGTGTAACAATCCAGGTTTAGTATGTCTGCCTAAGGAAACTAAAAAAGGTATTAGAAAAGGGTAAAATAATTTACGTTAAGTGCGCTCACACAAGAGAGTAAAAATATAAACTGGACACACAACACGGTGTTTTCAGTTTTTTTTTTTTTTTCATGTCTTGTCCAATATTATCTTCCATACGTATTACATTTACGAGTATAGATACATCCATAAATAAGTAAGTGACTGAAAACTTGAAAACTTCTCATGCGCCGTGTGTATATAATTTCATGTCTGTAGCTTTTACTTTCAGGTATGAAATCTGCAATATAAACCATGTCATTGTTTGTACTTTCCAATACGAAGCCGTTAAAGACACTTGTTAGGGGCATATGTTCACGTAAATTTTCCGAAACAGGTACTTTCATTTGTAAATGCTTTTATCGTGTATCTTGCGACTTTGTGTTTTCATATCTCTTAGCTAGGATGACTACTGATAACGGATATTGGTCCGAAACAAATTCATTGTGTAAAATAGTAATTTATCGCGTAGACACATTTATCTGAGGATGGTGCCGATGAAAAAAAATCTCCTTTTGAGTCGTTGTTCATGCCTTAGTTTCGAGCTGAACATTTTCAGGTGTTTTGTCACAGAAAAAAGGTACCGCAGACTGTACTAGTCATATAAACCGTTCAATACAAGCTGAATGCATTAAGATTCCGTAAAACAATGCACATCATTGGTCATGTCGGTCTAACTCTGTAATGGTTAGAACAAACAATTGCAGCGCCGAACCTTCATAATAACAAAAGAAAAATGTGAGGGCATATGATCCAACGGGCGCATCAGATTCGAAGGTGAGTATCATGTGTTTGAGCGGAGAACGGTGCCGATAAGAGACAAATGCTGTTCCAAATAGATGTTACTGGAAGTAGTATGGCGTCACAAAGGGTATTATCGTCTGCACTCGTAACTGTGATAAATACAAAGCAGGAAGGAAAAGGCTGTTGACACGATACAGTTTCACCTTTATAGATTCATGATCATCGAGTACCAGGGAATAGCGTCTATTCTGTAAGCAGACATAGGGTGCACATTTAACAAATTGTCGATATTTTTTGTTTAGCGTTTACTGTGAACCTTAACAAAGCCACATGACTGTTCTCATTTCAGGGGCCGCGGAATGACGTTAAGTAAACAGTACATGTAACAAGTAAGGTTACAACTCCAATGATACATTTAAAGGATTGGCAAGACTTCTAAAATGTTTTTCATAGCCTTTCTATGGCCAGTTAATGAACCTACAATATTTTTATTCAACATTTTTACAAATTACATAATTATTTGATGTACGTACAGTGATTTTTTATACAACACTCTCGACGTTCCTAATTACGTTTTGTCACTGAGGATAAAAGGAAAAGGATTGGAAAGGAAGACAGAATATCCAAAATTTTTGTTTCTACGTGATTATAAGAATTTAAGTAGGAAACAAAAACATTTTAGAACTTCTTGAACAACTTGGTTTATACACTTTTGCAATTTGTTCCTTTACAAGTCTTACAGATTGACAAATTACTTACTTACTTTTTTCCGTTCGATAATGTCATATGCAGTTAAAGGCTTACTTGTCTTTAAGAAAGAACGCCTTCATTGCACAAAAGTGTGTCGCAAGAAAAATATACGACCTTCTTTCGCGGTCGTTTTGTACACAGCTGTTAAAGAAGTTTGGTGTTTTAACTAAATCATAGCAGTACTTTAAATGAGTACTGAAGTGCTACAGCGCGGTGGCTCATGGCAATTTTGTTTCACGAGACGGTGTGTGACTTCGGACCGATATTTACTTGTTTACGGTTGCCACCTACCTTGCAAGGGAGATCTGAAGTAGGTCACTCTCTGACACAGTCGAAACTTCGCTTGGTGAAAGAAGGGCGAAAATAAAGGGACATTTATTGTCTTACGTGCCAGCACACAAGGGTTCTCGAGAAAATGACGGTTTTTATGCCACTGCATCAGTTCGCAAGCGTTGTGTTCTACCAAACCAGTTGCTAGCGTTGTGGCTAAGAGTTCAGTTTCGACTTTTTTGCGCTCAGTGATTAAGTCCAATCTTAGGATGTCATTTTTTTTTCTTTCGCTGTTGCTGAAATACGTGCCATCATTGACATCAACATGTTTGTGACAGCAAGAAATATAATATGATTATTTACAAACGAAACAAGCATTTCGAATTTTATTAAAATTAGATTTTATTACCACAAATCTTACACAACTGAAACTGAAAAACATATGAATTGTACGATGTTATAGTGCCGGTGTTGTTAAGCGGAAGTTTACTTTTTTTTGGTTCAAAAAATCGGTTTTTTAAAATTGCGTTTTTGGATCCATAGAAGTGTTTAGGATCCACCCCTGCAACGGTTTTTCTGAATACGGAACGGAAATGTTTGTTATTCGCGGTTGAACAAAAAAATGCACCTGCCTGAAATCGGCCTTTTTCGCGCACCAGTTTTTTCCTTTCGGAGGACGAGTTATTGTACCGGTGCCTGGGAGGAAACACACAAAATTCAATTGAAAGTTTGAAAGCTTGTGTTTGGAAGTTAGTCTCCAAGCATTTGCATTCTAGAGCGAAGACTGCGGAGATTGCGACTTTCCTGGCAGTGAGCAGCTTCAACGAAGTGTATTCAGCAATTCTGAAGACCGTGACAACGATGGGCGTCTCCCTGGGAACCTATTCGACGCAGTTTGCCAAGCATTCGGACGACCACCAGATTCAAGCGGCCGCAAACCGCTTGTCACCGGCCGTACGAGCCGCTCTGGAGCAGCGCAGGATAGCCCAGATTGAGCAGAACCCTCTCTATGAGGAAGAGGAAGGACTAGTTTATGAACCCGGAATAGCAGTTGAACGTATGTCGCATAATATTGCATTTATATGTAGTCAAAACTTCAAACGCGTTTTTCTCGGAATGACGTTTTTTTATCGCACGGTATGGTAACTTCAAATCTACTGAACCGATTGTTATGATTCTTTGTTTCCGACCACTTTTATTCCGATCCGTCAACTATAAATATTTTTACTTGGCCGACGAAGTCGAAAAATCGATGAAAACACCCCTATTTTTTTCAAATGGTCGCCATTTTGTTTCCTATGGTCCAAATAACTTAAGTGAGATACAACTCCTAAAGAATCTTACATACTCCGTCAACGTCAACGTAATTTTGATTTCAAACGAGCCGGCTGACCTGTGACATACCTCGCGTGGAGGTCTACATCGAAAATTTGTTTCGTTCCGATGGCACTTCCGCCTTTGCTCTTCGACATTTCCGGTCGAAAAAATTCCAGTTTGTAGTGGAAATATCAATAAACATTTTGACCAAATTTGACGTTGATATCTATAACACATGCCCAGAAAAAAATTCTCAAAGAACTTGTTTTTTCTCAGGCCAAAGATAGTAAACCTCCCCTTAAGAAGAACGTTGCAATGTTCTTTGCTGTTAAGAAGAATGTTTCTCCGAACCGAAGGAAAATTGCATATTTCTTCTTAACAACACGGGCATTACAATATCGCATTTATTCGTTGACAACAGGCAGTGACATTCAGTTAAAATATCCTCATATGTGCGGTGTTATTACATAATGTGTGGATGAGTGGAGCTTGCGACGCAGCAACGACGATGTACGGAAGTTTTGGTCCGGCCGTGGACCGTGCACGGATAGGCAATGTGGTTAAGGCGACAGATCGTGTAAAGCGGGGAATCCGGGTTCGAGTCCCCATCAGGCACATACTTTCGTTGTCATTGTTCCCTTGTACAGCTGATGATTCTTCGTATTCGATATTGCGAGTACATTTCACCACTGCGAGTACATTTCACGTATATAAATTGTAGTACATCAGTTTTTGCTTTTACTTTTACTTTAATACGTCAAGAGACCCAACGTATTACCCACAGTGACATCTGTTGTGAACACTTTCAAAATATTAGAGATCGCAGCTCCAGGAAAGGCACGTATGCTTCAGTCACGTTCTTTAATTTGAATATCATTAGGAAACCAACTTCATTTACGTAGCTAAGTACCTCATGGTCTGGGGAGAATTTCGCGGCAAACCAATCAAAATATTTCCTGCACATTGGGAGCATGCAGTTGATTACAGATCCAGGTGCATACTTTATTAATGGCATCGCTTCTACTTGTGATTTCCGTTTAGTGTGCAATGAGATAGGGCACTTCTGTAACCGGGAGTATAATTCTTCACCTGGCAGTAAAAGCATACGTCGTAGGTCGGACAGAACGGCACGCTCTTTGACAGAATTATTTTTGGTGAAAAAGTCTATTTTCCGATTTCATCGCCAATAAGATGATCGTATAACGAGGGATAGCTTTGCACACCCCACGAGTTAATAACGTACAGGAAAGGCCCAAGTTTTACGCAAAGTCGCAAAGCTTTGCGCGGGGAAAGCTGACGATAGGTTTCTTGGTTTCATTTGGCCGACAGCAACTTCTGTAACTTTCTCAATTCAAATGAATGTCCTCTTATTAGAGATGCGACAAATTCCGTTGAAGCGTGCGTATAACGAAATCAGAGTTGAATTCAGGAATTATAGGGGAAGTTGACAGAATCTTGCTCTTTCCAATAATTGATCAAACGTAACCTTATTACTGGGAGTGATGTATTTGGTGACTCAACAATGCCGAGTTTTTCCCCTTGTATGAATCGCATCACATATTCCAGGCTTGGAATTGAAACCGTTCTGTCAGCAGTGAGGCTGCAGCAGCCAATGCCCACTGCCACATGCCTCATCGTGCTCTGAGTAAAGAAAAAAATATCTCAAAATGGCTCTGAGGACAATGGGACAACATCTGAGGTCATCAGTCCCCTAGAACTTAGAACTACTTAAACCTAACTAACCTAAGGACATCACACACAGCCATGCCCGAGGCAGGAGTCGAACCTGCGACCTTAGCAGTCGCACGGTTCCGGACTGAAGCGCCTAGAACCGCTAGGCCACCGCGGCCGGCTCATCTCTATTGTTTCTAGCCACTGTAAAACGATCGAACACCCCACGAGTCGATTATTAGGATTCCATGCCTCAATAGGTAAAAACAAAGTCTTCATGGTATCACTTTATTGTCCGTCTGTCTATTTGTCTGTCCAAGTGTTAAGACCTCTTTTTCCCAGAAACGGTAGACGTATCAAGTTCAGATTAATATCACGCGCTCCCTTGACGGTGTAAAATGTGTAGTCTTCTAAGTCAGTGCAATCGAATGATATGGCCACACAGGGTAACTCTCTCATAAAAATCTTCCCGTCTACTTAGAATCACGAAATTTGGCAAGAAGCGAGCTTTAACAGCACAAGTAAAGGACAAAAAATCCGGAAAGTGGTAATTTGTAACTATATATAATTTTTGTCGCTTATTACCTGATTTCAAGCTTTAAGTTAGAATATTCTCGAAAGTCTTGGGAATCACAGTACCGATATCTTGCCAGTATTAGGTCCTTAACAGCCAAAACCTATCGTGATTTTCGACTCCCGGGATGGATAAACAGTTTAAATATTTAAAGTTTGTACGGAACCCTCAAAGCGCGAATGCTACTCGCACCTGGGCAATTTCCTTATATTTATCTCGACTCTATCCTTCGGTTATCACTTTGGTTCTCCATCGCGATAGCTGTTTTGAACTTGTGAGTTTTTGCACTTATACGTAGCCCAGTTCCCGGAAAACTGGTATCAACAGTTTTTGTTTGTATCCAGGCAGTCAGTGACTAATGTGATCCTTGGGTCCAACGGGAAGAGAACCCATTTATGCAACGGCATCCTAATGTCTACGCAACAGCCAAAAAGTCTGGAAAGATCGCAAAACATACCCGTCATTAGTTGTTGGGCAAAGTTTTGTGACTTTACGTAAAAATACTTTTTTTTATAAATTATTGTCTCTTGGGTGAGCAAGCCTGGTGGTCGATGAAACTGGTATATGGACGTGTTCGTTAAAAGTAATTTCGTCGGTGTATGCTGTCTGTCAACCCTAGGAAGCAAACTTTTATTGACGGGTGAACAATTACATTGCCACATTACAGAAGTGTCCTCATCTCATCGCACAGTAAACAGAAATATCAAGCAGAAGCAATACAATTAATATGAGTAAAATACTTGGCTGGATCCATAATCAACTGCAGGCTCCAGCCATCGATAAAACATTTTGGTATGCTTGGTTTGTGGCGAAATTATCGCCAGATCGCTAGATATTTAGCAGCGTTAGAGAAGTTGCTTTCGCTAATGATTTTCACACTGAAATATAGGACTGTGGCACATATGTCTTCGCACATTGCTTGTGGTGCTCTGAATTTCTGTGCTTTGAAAGCATTTTATATTTCATTATGGCGAATGCTCTGGTTCCCTTGAGGCAAAATGAAAAAAAAGAAAAGCAGCAAAAATTGATACACTGCAATTCATAAATTTTTCGTATATATTTTTATAAGATTTGCGACGATAAAATCTATTTATAATAAGATTTCTTACTTTACAATGCCATTGTATTTCTCCATGTCACAAACGAAATGATGCCATTGACAGCACATACTTCCGCGACAAAAAAGGACAAGATTGGATCTGAACATGGAACATAAAAATCCGAAACAGTGCACATAACAACTATGCTATGGACCCGCTTGCGTTCATGCTAAGCACGCTTATTGATGAAGTTGTGTCAAAACTTTGACTTATTTTCTCGAAAACTATTGAGTATTGCCACCTCAGAGAAAATAAATGTCCCTTTATTTTCACTCTTCTTTCATCAAACGAAGTTTCGACTGATAGTGAGTTAGAGAGCGACGTATTGTGTGTTCCACTTGTCAGACTTGAATAATGTGTGGGAAGATTACCTTCTCGTGCAATCTGAAGGAATTTGAACGGAAATTCAATCACTTAGAACTTTTCTGTGATTTCTAACTCTAGGCGTTATATCAAATTTTGTTTATGGAGTATGTAGACATACTGAACACATTCTCGTCTGCTAATTATGATTGAGTAGGTTCGCTGTGACTAAAAAGTTCCTGGCACCGACCCGAGATGATTTGAAAGAGCAACTCCCGTCTGCCATCGCGCCGTAACTCTACACAAGAGGAAGTTTGTGTGGTTTCCTCGGTGGCTGGAATGAACAGCCGCTTCCATTTTGTGGTCTGATGTTGACCAGTGATGGCTCGAACCTATAGTTACTTACTGGAAGTGTTTTTGCTTGTACCGGTAAAAAAACTGTCCTCAAAATAGAAATTAGAACAATCAATGACATCTGCAGCCGACCGAAATACCGTTCTTTGGATGAATGAGAACTGGCGTCCATATTTGCAACACGAGAAGCAAAAAATGGCCTTCATTATTCTCAATTAAAATAGAGTTCAGTTCAGAAATGGACGATTGCTACCAAAATCTTTGATCGCTTACCCAGTGATATCAAATGCTGACAGATAGTAAAGCTAAATTTGAAATTAAGTCGGTAAGTCGGTAAGGCGTAAATTAACTCGTTCTGCGTCATTAGGATATACCTTACAAGGGAACCTCCCCAACGCACCCCCTCAGATTTAGTTATAAGTTGGCACAGTGGATAGGCCTTGAAAAACTAAACACAGATCAATCGAGAAAACAGGAAGAAGTTGTGTGGAACTATGAAAAAAATTAGTAAAATATACAAACTGAGTAGTCCATGCGAAGATATGCAACATCAATGACTATAGGACTCAAGGAGCGCCGTGGTCCCGTGGGTCGCGTGAGTAGCTGCGAAATGAGAGGTCCTAGGGTCAATTCTTCCCTCGACCGAAAATTTTAGTATCTTTATTTTCGCAAAGTTATGATCTGTCCGTTCGTTCATTGACGTCTCTGTTCACTGTAATAAGTTTAGTGTCTGTTTTGCGACCGTACCGCAAAACCGTGCGATTAGTACACGAAAGGACGTGCCTCTCCAATGGGAACCGAAAACATTTGATCGCAAGGTTATAGGTCAACCGATTCCTCCACAGGAATATGTTGTCTACCCACCTAACTTGTACACTTGGCGAATGGGTAAAAAGATTCTTCTACCTTGCCCGATTTAGGTTTTCTTGTGGATGTGATAATCACTCCCAAAAACTGATGAAAATATAAGCGTTTGTTACATAAACTGAAAATAAAAAGTTAGACTTTTCACCCGATGGTAGGTTTGAACCAAGGACCTCTCGTTCCGCAGCTACTCAAGCTAACCACGGGACCACGGCGCTCCTGAGCCAAAGTGAGCCTTCATGTTGCCTATCATACGTATGGACTACTCAGTTGGTTTATTTTACTTATTTTTTCATAGTTCCATACAACTTCTTCCTGTTTTCTCGATTGATCTGTGATCAGTTTTTCAAGGCCTATCCATTGTGCCAACTTATAACTAAATCTGAGGGGGGTGCGATGGGGAGGTTCCCTTGTTAGAAGTGAGCTGTGTCACCTGTAACTAACTGCTTAACATTCTTCTATTTGTTACGGAAAATAATTGCTCAAAGTCTCTAAAAATAATATTAGGAAAATTAGTCATGTTGGAAAATATCCCCACGTTTGCATATTGTGGTCTGTCATAAGTCCTGTTTCGGTAATCTGCAGTGTCGGCCAGGTATTGTGTGTTTATACATGGTGTTCCGAAAATATTCAAATTAACACGGGAGGTAGAGAACATCAACGCAAATATATTTAGCTAAGGTACATATGGTCTCTGACTGCAATTTCTTATGTTGGGGCCGATTTACACAGAAGGTAGTTTACCATGATAATTACAGCACTGGCATTCACAGGAACTGCTGGAATGCGCGACCATTGGCCTGCATTAGCAATGTTGGACAAATATCGATATATCCATATAGCTGTACTACTCCGAGAAAAGCATCGATGTATATCGCCGGTAAACCTTTCACTGATGTATTGCTATCGAAATAGCAATTTAGAGTGCCGATAATTTTATTTTATATTATTTTTTCCCCATTTTCTGTAAATAGTTCAAATTGTTCTTTTGAAATTGTAGTGCAACATAATTTTACTTACACTGTGTGAAGAAATCTTAGTACTTTTAAGCTTTCATCACGTACAGTGTTTTTCTCTACCACACCAGTTAACAACAATTTTTAAAGCAACTAGTGTGCTACTTCTTCGCCGGCCGCGGTGGTCTCGCGGTTCTAGGCGCGCAGTCCGGAACCGTGCGACTGCTACTGTCGCAGGTTCGAATCCTGCCTCGGGCATGGATGTGTGTGATGTCCTTAGGTTAGTTAGGTTTAAGTAGTTCTAAGTTCTAGGGGACTAATGACCACAGCAGTTGAGTCCCATAATGCTCAGAGCCATTTGAACCATTTTTTTTTGCTACTTCTTCACATCGGCATTCTTCAAAAACAGCTGCTGAAACAGATGAACAAGAATTTAAATGACAAGAGACTGGTCTTTGCGGTGGGCGAAGACGTGTGAGGGAAAATGCTGACGTCATCGGCGCTGCCAACAGAAACTGCGAGGTTTAACTTCACCACGCAGTTTTAACACCACGACTGCAAGTTCCCTTGCGTTTGCAGAAATGAAAAAAAACCAGGGAAGTCGAGATGAAGTGTTCTAGAAAAATCTGATATGTGACGAAAGCGGACGACGAACCGATCGGACACCTTTTATTGTGTCACTTACGTGCAGTTACCATTCTTAGTACAGTGGTTATCTCTAAACATGAACGTGCATCATTTTGCTGTCTGTTCGTGCTCTAAAGGGGATAAGCTGGCTGCTAAATTGTTGATGTACAGAACATCAAATAATAAATCAATACTTAAGTATACAGCTCTAAAACTGGAAGTTTATTTGCTATGTGTAGCCGATACTTTTATACTATGGTAAGTCGATATTTCTTCCGTCGGTATATCGATAAATTTTTAGATGTTGTGAGTGCCTGTAATGCTATTTTTTAAATATAGACACATCGGATTCCCGACACTATTAAAAAAATCAGCAGTCCTAGCCTGCTTGCACGCAGTAAATCGTCGGACTATTGATTGTTATGTCCTTTCGAAGATTCGTAGCATACCCGCCATGGCACCAGCAGCGACGACAGTACTGGCGATGAGATCCTCTTCTATTTCCGCAACGGTTCCATACACCATAAACCCCCAGAGGAAGAAATCCAGACACGTGAGGTCAGGTGACCTGGGTGGCGTGCCCATAGGGCCACCTCGGCGAATCCGTCGATTCCCAATGTTGGCTCTCAGGTGATTCCTCACAGCAATGCCGAAATGGTCTGGCGTCCGATCGAGCCGGAAGTACATCCTTTGTCTAACATTCGGAGGTACAGTCATGGACAAAACGAGCGAGACCCCTCGCCTTTTCGTTATGCTGCTCTGCACAGCTTTAAAGACTGCTACACAGCATAACAGGCAAGGCGACGAAGTGCTACCAACATACTATGCACAGTCGTGAAATGGAAAAACTATCCGAGCTTTGTCAGACTGTTTTCAATCATGTGTATGACTATCTTAGTGCTGATTAGTCTGTTAAACACAACAAGTAAATGTAAGACATAAATGAAAGAAGAAACGCTGATTAGTATGAACTGTACTTATAAAAATGAATTTCAGCTTATCGAGATAACATAACTGTTTTATTAAGACAAAGTATCCCAGATCGTTACAAATTAGCAAAATATTATGCGCATTCGGCCGCGAAATGGTCTGTGTCAACGTTCAGACCAGTCATACTGAATTACCGTTGCTGACCTACCATGAAAGTGTGCAAATTTAGCAATGCATGAAGATTCATAACGAAATTCAGTTAAAAATCATTCAGTGCCACACTTAAGTCAATTAAATTATTGACAGAAGCGGAAAAAGTAGGCAGTAACAAGTATGAAATTCTACAAGGGTTTCATATCGACATCCACGGGTTGTCGGTACAGAATAAAGGTAGCAATAAAATGTATTGGGGGCGCGAGAATTTCTTAAAATTTCTTTACTGATAGTCTATCTGCCTCCATCGAGATTAGAACCGACAACAAACCAGACCTCCCTTGCAGCAGCAAACACCTTTCACTACGCTAATAGATAACCCCAGACATGAATAAACCGGCAATTTCGCAATGAAAATGGCAAAATTATCCGCAGTTTCTGTTGCGCAGAGCTTTCTGGAATCAAAAACATGAATTGTCTACCTTTATGTCACAGCTTATGTGACAGTCAATCGGCAAAACTGTTATTAGCGAGTAAATTTAGAAGGGTAATTCTGCACCACCCCAGGAAATAAACGGCGACGTAGGTGCCAAACGTATTCTACAATGTTTCGAATTCTCCATTTGACGTGCCACAGCCAGAAAACGTTCATTAGCCGAAGTGTTCCTTAAGGTAGCTAGCAAAGGGAATGCTCGCACATCTAAAACGCGGTGGCATTAATAGTGGGATCTGAATTACCACTTGTATAGGGAAATGGATTTTATTTGCATTCATGTAAACGTGATTTGAATCGAAAGTGTAGCTACGATTAATATGCTGATGTATCGACTGCAACTGGAACATTTCGAGTAAAGAGTAGGGGAAATCATTATGCGGCCCTCATCTTCAGTGACTGTGGTAGCTATTTTCGTTGTTACGATTTCGTCACGTAAATCGGTAAAAATGGAACCCTACTAGTCTCACTTTCTTCACCGTCTATCTGTCTACCCAACCCTTAAAACCCGTTTACCTCGAGTACGGGTGGACATAATAAGCGGAAATGTATCGCACTTCCTGCGGTATACGGTCCCTTGGTGGTCTAAAAAAGTGAGCTATGTCAACACAATCTAAAGATACGGCCGTTTATGTAAAGAAAATTTACGCGAAAGGTCAAAAAATGGGTCTAAGAACTATGCCACCAAACTGCTTAGGTCATCAGTCCCCTAGACCGAGAACTACTTCAACCTACCTAACTTAACACACATCCATGCTCGGGGAAGGATGCGAACTGACGGCGCAAGGAGGCGTGCGATCCGCGATATGACGCCGTTGAGGGCACGGCTAACCCGCGCCAGCAAGCTGTTAATATCATCTGGTGTTTCTAAAAAGTTATTCACTTCTGGTGAATGACTTTCTGCGCAGTTCATTTAAGAAAGAAATACTTAAATATATTTGACGTTACGGAAGAGGAACGACACCTAATTCATTTCCCCTTGTCTTTATTCATGATGTTAGATTCGCAATCTGAACATACGTACTATCCATAACCACACTTTAGATCCAAGTCATAGTCACAGATATGCGAATACTTGAGGTATTTCGTTTTTCACGAAGTGGTGGCAGACGATGCTGTGGCGTCTTCGAACCGCGAGTTTCTCCAGTGGTAGATATCTCAGCACATCAGCTGAGCGAACTTGCATAGTATGTTGGTAGCACTTCGTCGCCTTGCCTGTAATGCTGTGTAGCAGACTTTAAAGCTGTGCGGATCAGCATAATGAAAAGGCGAGGGGTCTCGCTCGTTTTGTCCACGACTGTACAGCCAACCAATACAGGCAACCATCATTTCACAAAGCAGTTTTGATTTGTCTGTACACATTCCCAGTCGGCAACGCCAACACAACAGCTTAAGCTCAACACCACTAACAAAACGTTCCCTATCATTACAAAGCCGGCCGCAGTGGCCGTGCGGTTAAAGGCGCTGCAGTCTGGAACCGC
Source organism: Schistocerca nitens (assembly GCF_023898315.1). Lineage (NCBI taxonomy): Eukaryota > Metazoa > Arthropoda > Insecta > Orthoptera > Acrididae > Schistocerca > Schistocerca nitens. The sequence continues at coordinate 85,522,494 of NC_064623.1, read as the reverse complement.
AAGACCGCTACGGTCGCAGGTTCGAATCCTGCCTCGGGCATGGATGTTTGTGATGTCCTTAGGTTAGTTAGGTTTAACTAGTTCTAAGTTCTAGGGAACTAATGACCTCAGCAGTTGAGTCCCATAGTGCTCAGAGCCATTTGAACCATTTATCATTACAAGTTGACCTCAGAGACCATATACTACTTATCGAAACACATATCTCTCGAAGTTCACTGTCTCCTGCGTCGCTTTGAACAAATAGTTTCTGAACACCCTGTTTACACAGTGAACAACAGAAGGTTTGCCAGTTTTTGTTTCAAATATGGAAATTTGAATAACCCGTCAACAACAGAGCGTCATAAGGCCGGAAAAAGGTTAACATTATTTCATCTTCGGCTTACTTCTTATTTATAACATACAGTCCGCCGAATCAGTTTTTGCTTTGCCAGGCTGGGCTTAACGGAGCGAGCGGTTTCAACTATGTCAACTTCTTCACATCGAAGAGAATTGTTTTGTTGCGGACATCTGTGCTTATTTAAGAAAAGTTTTGATTCAAATCATGCCCCCAGATATGCAGTACTCCAATCCTTGTCTCTGTTGCGAGGGAAAAAGACTTTCATACAAAAATGTCCAGTCACTCGATAGAAAAACAGCAGTTTTCACAATGACTATCCGCTTAAACAGGAAGATACCGGCATATGCGACATCATCTTCTTAATCTCTTTCAGAAACGCAAAATATCAGCATAGTGTTGCTTCATAAAAATTCGAACTCTTTGAAAAAGTAGGGAAAGACTAAACATCCTGTTAGTAACTTCTGGCTATAACATTGAATGTAATATCTTTAAGAACGTCCGAGACGCTATACTTCATATGATTCTTTCACTTTACCTTTTCAAACCAAATATTTTTCTCATGTTAAAACTGGTGGTGATACGGTTTTCACCTACAATAATACTCAAAAACGGTTGGCAAAATGGTGAACAAAGTGTTTTCGTTACTGAAAAGAGATGTAAATGTTTTAAAGGGAAAACACTGCTTTTCAATCACGAGTCGCAGTACTTGGCGATAGAGCTTGTGGCATTTGATAGTTCTGTAGATTTGAGAATCAGCTGCAGGGCGAATTCAATTTTTTTTTTCCCTAAGGTTTGAATGATTTACGTCCCGGAAAGTTACATAATCCGCAACAGGAACATTTGACAGAGAGGACAGGTTCTTTATCTGTTGCTCTTCGGACCAAGTTTATTAAAAGACATACCAAATTTAATTTAATTTTCACAAAGTTCATCGTAAAACACTTAAATATTGTGGACCCCCTACCAGTAATTTTGTAGGTGTACCTTATTTTTAGTGGAGAATCGACTGATGTGATATTACTTTATGGAGAATATTGCCAAAAGCGCTATTAGTAACTGAAAAAAGCGACAGAACAAATGCAAAAAGTTGAAATAAACAGTCGTTTCAACTATTTTTTTCTCGTTTAAAATAACGATGTTTTCCTTTGAATCCTAATAATTATATCACAAACACATATTTAATTTCTGATGTTAGATGTCCCATCGATATCTGACGACTACTTGCATAACTTCAAACTTTACTGGACGTATAAACATTTTCATTACTTCTTCTGCCGTTTCGATGAAGTAACACTGAAGAACCTCGACTTCGATGTGTGGAAAAAGTTGAATATTTGCAGAAAGTGATCTACATCGGTCATTTCCGCGGTAAATATCCAATAAAGAATGAAAATCTATGTTTAGATTTAAACAGAAAAGTAATGAGCATGTTGTTAACAATGCAGTGTGTATTTACAACACGTATCATGAAAGTTCCATATTCATTTTAGCTAAGATTTTCGGTGCTACTTTGTTAAAGAACGTGAACCTTAATTTTTCATTTGAATGTCATACTGAATTTCAGGCATTTACAAAGAAACACCTACAATCTTAGCCACTGTTTGTATTTAACCACCAAGTTATATATTACTTAATTACATTTATATCTGCGTGCTGTAAATATTGTAATGCATCACAAGTCATACGTTTACTGCTTTTGTATTCAAGCGTCAAAATATGTTTTCTCTATCAGCTAAACAGATACAGTGAAAATGATTGATACATCTGGAACTTGTTTCCAACACAAGATAATTTTTACAGCACCGTCTTTCTACAATCAACATCTCTTTGCACCTTCCTTCGGCGAAATATGTTTTCCGCTGAGAGTGACATGTCCTCCTGGGTGGTACGCATTTATTGAAGAGCCAAATAAAAAAACAAATAAATAAAGTCCAAATGTGAATACATTTCAACTAATTAATTTGGTTTTCAGAGCAAAATAAAGTAGTTACGTTACTTAATTTACCCCGCTGAGACCAAAAAATACAACATAGTTGCAGTGACAGTTTTTTTGGTGATGCACATCATAGTTCTGTAAAAAATATTTCCTCGAATAAAATTACGAAAATAAGTTGGTTATCACTTCAGGAACTCGTCGAAACTACCCGTTTACGTATAAGCAGATCACTGTTATATTTAGCGATTTGAAGAGAAAGACTCGAGCAGAATGTTTTTGTATGTGAAGAGAAAGCGGATAATGTTGCTCGGAAAATGACCATTGGCTTAATTCAAACGGCGGTAAGGCATGTAAAGTAGAAAGGATAAAAGAAGAAACAGAAAGGAAACAACAAATTTTGTATGTTCCATCTTTGTAAATCGATCTGATGGGGGCTTCATTTGTATTTTGTTAATTATATACTGGGTATATATCCAGTCAGATGTTATTTATTTAAGATATTCGTATTGTACTATCGATTACGCGATCCTATATGAAGACGTCCGTTTAGTTGCTGTAATTAATCGAAACTAACATCCATTACCCAAACCAAAATCGCATTCACATATTTCACAAGTGGCGTGATCCCTATGGGTACCACCATATTATGCGCCTAACATGTACGTAATTAAGAATTTTGTACTTGCCTGTATACTGTATAGCTACCGTTTCAGTCGGGCAGTCTGCGAAGTTACAGAGACCAGAATACAGTTCTTAATTATTTTATCGACGAAGTCTTGAGGACACCGCGGCAGAGAGGAAGAAATCTGTAGCATGCCACGCAGTTTTTAAATTTCGAATTTTTATCTTGAGCAATTTTCTTTTTTTCTTTCGCTTTGTATACTACAGAACAGAGTTCCGCTCCATTGATATGCCACACGGTGAACCATGAGGCAGGCAAAATAAGAGAAAAAAATCTTCAAGTTAAAAGCATGAGTTTTCTAAGAGAAACTCTCGCTTCTTCTTGTCGACCTAGACCCAAAACTAGCCACGGAGAAATAAATTATTCATTCTGAAATAACATTCAGTGCACGTGGCCACTGACAGCTTTATTACTCTTGTGAAAATTCGTTGTTTATTTTTACACCTGCACATTCTGTTGATGAAGCAGACTATCTCATTTAGTTTATGGCCATCTACAGGTGATATAAGAACTCATTAGGTGCGCATAAAAGTTTCCAACAAAGTATGAACAAATCCATTGTATATATAAATATAAAACCCGAAAAAATAACGCGTACGTTGTGCGACCTGCAGATCTAATTTTAGCAACCATACATTACAGCAAATTTGCGGAGCATACACAACCGAAATCGGTTACCCAGTAAAGTACTGCTGTGAAAAGATAAAATGAAGTTCCTCAAGTGTTCATTTAAAAAATGGTATGACTGGTTGCAATTTTCTTCCTTGGAGACAGTGCTTAAAACCAGTTTGGTTTGGATGACGTAAGCGCCTTTTGATTAATCAGAGTAACTGAAGGTGGGATTGTAATATACCAACACAGATAATTTACCACGAAGATTCTGAATAAAAGATACGATGATGTATCAAAGTCTTCAATTAACACTTTGTGACAGCCTTTCGAGAAGCTGTATAATTTAGATAGGGTTCTGATTCGTAAGTCACTTCACTGACGTGATAATCATACACTGCAAAATGAACTCGAGCTGCTAGCAAATATTCTACGTGCTTACCAAGCTGTACAATGTTGACAACAACTATCTAAAGATATTCATAAATCGTTCTCTTTCCTATGGCTATCGTGCCACATCGCTATAAGACCAACGACCATGGAGACAAATTTTCTAGAAACAACTCAGACCCACTGCATCATTCACCCACACTGTGATTACTGTCGACGGCGTGCAGTTAAGGCAAAAGAAGAATAGTTCTCATTATGTAATGAATTGTAATAATAATAACAATAACAATAATAATAATAATAATAATAATATGTAATGGTATACACTAAAGAAACTTAATACTGGGCTATGCACCAGTACATTCCTTATTCCCATGTTTCTTAACTCTAGTCGTAAGCGGAAGGAAATTATTAACATTAAAGCGGCCCACTTGGCTACTGAAGAAAAAAATATCTGTTAATGTTAGTAACCTATCGGAACTGAGATATTTATACAATTTAATATTTCATTTTTTATTGGAGTCTAAAATCTAAAATCAAAGAGAGGAAACGCTAAACGAAGTTCTCAAAATCGTTGATTAATTCTCAATCTAATTAGTTCTTTAGGTCTTAGACGAATAAATGTGTGGATAAGTTCAGAGACATCGCGGCAGAAATCTCTGAGTTGGTATTTATCACCTATTTTTTAATTTGATCGTTTTATGGAATAGCTTAACCTTCAATAAGACAACGTTCAAAATCTTTACGTTGGTGACAACAAAGAGTACAGCTATTTAGTTTTATGCTTTCTGTCCTGTGTATAAAGTTCATGCGTATAAAGTAATTTTAATTTAATTTTATCTCAAGTTTCCCCTGTTTTGTATTTGGTTATATTATCTGTTGCTAGCAGCCAGAGGAGATAAAATAAACAAAACAATAAGTGGACATAGCATTTGGTCGAACTAAAAATATATATAAAAAGAAATGCATCCCTAGAAATACAAGACTGAAACACTATACTACAGCAGTAAGAGCAGATACGCTTATGTGCTTGCCCATGCATAATAATGAACTGTAAGCTGGAGAGATTCTGAAATACGGATTATTAGAAAAGTAGTGCGTGCAGTATACATTACAGAAAATGAGAAGTAATGAGGAGCTCTGGCGAAAAAATACAGAAACATGAGAAATAATGGAAAACGAGGTTTAACCATCGTTGGACACTTTTACTGAACGAATGAGAACAAATTAACGAAACAGATATTGCTGCATTTCTTCAAAGACAGTCAACAATGGCGCGCATTCCAGAAATAAGGAAAGAACCAGAAACGACCAAGAAACTTTTTTCAGAATGAAGTACTACTTCTAGAAGGCTTTACAGGAAAGAAAACCATACAATCAGGCACAGAAATTGCAAATTAGTACATCTAATGCGCGAGACATTAACAGACACAGTATGTAAAGCAAAATTTGTGGTAGAACACAGGTGTACAGCAAGGTAACGGCCTAACGGCCATTCTTTTTAATTGTGTTCTAGGGAAAACGATGAGAATTTAAATTAAAAATTTCACTATTAAGGTTGGAAAGAGGAAACAAAAGTATTGGAATAAACTGTTTAGCATTTGCATATGACCTTGCTATACTTTCTGAAAATGTGACATATATCGTGATACAAATTAACATTTTGGATGAAATAGTCAATAGGACAGGCTTAAGATTTTCTGGAAGAAAAAGTAAATTTTTAACAAATATTAAAAATGTACCAAATTTCTAAAAATAAATATACGCCAAACAGAGGAGGTTAAACCTTTTAAATATGTCGAGAAGATGATTCAAGAAAATGCTTGTGTATTACCTGCTATAGGGGCAACGTTACATAAAATGGAAAGGATGTATTACCACATAAATCTTTACTATAAAAAATTGTTGTGTAAAGATGCAAAAATATGGCATTGCAATATAGTAGTGAAGCCAGAACGTGTATATGCAATGAATCTGTAGCATTGAACCATAATTCAAAAACATTAGAATTACTACAAAAATGAATCATTAGGGAAATATTACGCCCACGAAAAGAAGAAAGTTGGAAATTACGAAGTAAGGATGAAATTTATCGAAACACAGGAAAATCAGAAGTAACGAGGAAATAAAACTGATATTTTTTGGACATACACGTCAAATGTAAGACAGTACATCAACCTAAAAGATCTTCAAATAATTGCTGGATAAAACGGCGACAAAAAGTTAGATCCACGAAGTGAATAATAATTTTGAAAAAAAATTGAAGCTGAAGAAATAACTGACAGAAAAATTATTGAATATGAATGGATTCCAAGGTAGGAGAAAGAAAAAATTGGTCTGGTGAGAAGACAATAATAAAAAATAAAGTGAACAGATGATGGCGGATGGAAAAGAAGAACAAACAGGGAACGTGCTCCTTAGTTGAGAAGAGAAGAGAAATCAGGAACAATATGGGCAACAGAAAGGAGAAGACAACATGATAGGAAGGTGGAGTAGTGGAAACAGAAAGAGTAAATTTTTAACAAACATTAAAAATGTACCAAATTTCTAAAAATAAATATTCACCAAACAGAGGATGTTAAACAGTTTAAATATCTCGAGAAGATGATTCAAGGAAATGCTTTTGTGTTACCTGCTATAGGAGCAACGTTAGATCAGAGGGGAAGCTAAAAATCTTTACAATAAAAAATTGTTGTGTAAAGATGGAAAAATATGACACTGCAATACAGTAGTGAAGCCAGAATGTGTATATGCTATGAATCTGTAGCATTGAACCATAACTCAAAAAAATTAGAATTACTACAAAAATGAATCATTAGGGAAATATTAAGCCCACGAAAAAGTACAGAAAGTTGGAAATTACGAAGTAAGGACAAAATTTATCGAATCACAGGAAAATCAGAAGTAATGAGGAAATAAAACATATTTTTTGGACTTATATGTCAAATGTAAGACAGTACATCAAACTAAAAGACCTTCAAATAATTGCTGGATAAATGGGCGACAATAAGTTGGATCCACGAAGTGAATAATACTTTTGAAAAATAAGGAAAGCTGAAGAAATAACAGACAGAAAAATTATTGAATATGAATGGATTCCAAGGTAGGAGAAAGAAAAAATTGGTGTGGTGAGGGGACAATAATGAAAACATAGTGAACAGATGATGGTGGAGTGGAAAACATGAAAAGAAGAACAACAGGGAATTGAAACTGGCACGTGGTGCTTAGTTGAGATGAGAAGAGGAGAGAAATCAGGAACAATATGGGCAACAGAAAGGAGAAGACAACATGATGGAAGGTGGAGTAGTGGAAACGTAAGAAACAACAACGAGTAGGGAGTAAGGTTGTTACGTGATGTCAGCTGGTGAATACGCAACTAAGTAAATAAGCAAGTATTGGGCGAGGCTGGTCCCTTGTCCGTGGCGCTGTGAAACCCGCCCAGTGTCGGGTTGTGCGTTACGCAGGCGTATAGCCGCCACCGCCGCCGCCAACGCCGCTGCCACCGGGCCCCGGCTCAGTGCGTACGATGCGTGACTGCGGCGCGCGTTTTTAGGCCTACGACGCTACGCCCCGGGCCGGTCGGCCCCCCAGCTTCTCGGCTTACCGCGGGGCAGACAGCTGTCACACCGCCGAGAGGTGAGTGCTATAGAGAGAGGAAGAGAGAGAGAGAGAGAGAGAGACAGAGAGAGAGCCAAAACACTCCATGCCGTGCTGGCGTTTCTCGCTTCCCGCCAACACCACGAGCCAAGCGAGCGGCTACCTACCTGTACCTCCACCTCTCCTACCTGGCTCTGCCTGACGTATATCAACACCCCCCCCCCCCTCCTTACCAACCCTCTTCACGCCTACACACATGAACATTCCCAGCGCCATCTTTTTTGCTTTTGCCTCCGGTGTAATGTCGTACGAATCACAGTAATCCCAGAGAAGTACCAAGTGACGTCATTTTCCCTTGTTGTTGTTGTTGTTCCATGTCTTCCACCTTGTTGTTTCTTCGTTTAGTCCAATTACAAAGAGCATTTATGCATGATAGTTGGCATGTCGAGTGTTACGTTTTATCCTCCCAAAATCTCTTCATGATTTTCCTACGTTTCTTCTCACATTTTTCCTTTTCTTTCATTTCTTATGCTCCAAAAGCTAGACTACTTACTATTAGTTACGTGTATTTATTGGCGAAGTTCCAGCATGCAGGAATGATTTGGGTTAGCAGCTTCCGGTAATCAATAGAACGAAAAACCATTTCAAGTTGCAAATATTTTATTTTTAATTCGATGACTAGTTTCGGGCCCAGACCCATTTTCAAATCAAAATAACATAGTCGAAAATGGCATTTCCGAAAACGACAACAAAATGCGTAATGTAAATTCCCAGTGCATGCCGATAGCTATTGACTGTGCATAGAGATAACTACCTGTACGCACTGTGAATTTAGATTACACACTTTGTTGACATCTTCGGAAATTTCATTTTCGACTTTGTTATGTTGATTTGGAAATGGGGCTCGGCTCGAAACTAGTCACTGAATGAAAAATAAAATATTTGCATTATTGGTTAAAAACAGTCTTGGTTGCCATTTTATTTTTTTTATTTTTCAACTACGTGTTTCGCCTCATTTAGGCTTCTTCAGGTTGGCGAAACGCGTAGTTGCAAAATAAAAAAACTAAAATGGCAACCAAGACTGTTTTTAACCAACACTGTCAAGCACTGGTTTGCTGTATGCCACATATGGATTGGAAGAATTTCTAAATATATGCATCTTGGACTGCTTTTTCGTTGTATATTTATTATTTAGCTGGATCTTCGGTCATCAGGCCGTCCCTTAGACCTGACGAAATACAGTTACTATACACAAATAAAATACTTGTTCTGGCTTCAGCTGTTTTAGTGATGGTGTTTAATTGATACGATCGATTTCGACATTATAAAATTTAATATTCAGATGTGCTTGTGGAATTCCATGATTGTGACATTGTATACTTTGGGAATCGACCATGTGAATTAAATACCATCAATAATACAGCCGAATGGATTAACCAACAACATTGTATTAAGGAAATACAACTGAACGCCCATAAGGTACCATTTATGTATATGAACTGCATCAGTATATAAAAATGATTATTAAAACATTTTTACCAAACTACATATATTCTACCCGTATTTGTGGCTCAGTTATGTGTACATAATATTCTATTACACAAATAATAAAAATAGTGTTTTAAGAATAACGATAATATAAGGCGCAATATTTACAAATCCACACCCTATCATATCACGCCAATTCAGACACTACATTATCACCGTCAAGCCAGAATGGTTATAGTGCAGCAGAGACAATTCCCAGAACGGTGCTCTCAAAAACAGAGAAAAAAAGAAAAGAAATTTTTTAAGCCGAAAAAAGAAACAGAAAAAAAGTTACATTTCGCCTGACGTCAAGTAAGAAATTATATGAAAGCTCTGAAAAGAACTAAACATGCACACACGGAAAGAATGAAACTTGATACGGTTGCAAATTCGGTATAAACTTGCAGGACAGCAGAATGATGCAAGTTCCGAGGGTAAATGAAGTATTTCAGAGTCTAGGGAGTGTGGGGTCAAAAAGAGGATATAAGAAACAAGGAAAGGTTGAAAGCAAAAATATCCAGATTAGTGGCCTATCCGATGAGAAAGCAGAAATAACACCAAGAGTATTCTCGGAAGAAGAGTGCGTAAGAGTGTGTCAGAGAAGTGAAAGTAACTGTGTAGTCGTAGAGCATAGGCGGTTCAGACGATCCAGTAAATAAATGTAATAGTAATAGCAGATTGAGAGAGGTAGAGAATTGACATACGTTGCAGAAACCATACAGCAGAAAAAACTAGAAAGATTAACATAATATGTAAGGTGTGGCGAAATATGAATTAGACAAAAATGACCGCAACAAAAAATGCATTACCTAAAATGCATGTGAATTGTGACTCTCCATTTACAAGCTGTTATGGATGGACAGATTGGAAAGACTGATTATTAGAAAAGTAATTGTTGTGGGAACAAGCTAGAGAAGCAATGAGGAAGTTTTTTAAAACGTGCAGGAAATACCAGAAGTAATACTGGTTTCCTTCAACTTCTAACACACAGCTGATGAGAACAGTATTGAGGAAGAGGTTTCCGATTAATTTTTGAGATTTATGAGCTAATTCTTACATTTTTTTAAAAAAATATTGCTACATTTCTGATTAAAACTGATTCTTGCAACTTATGCTACAAATTTTCGTTTGCATTTCATACAAATTGTTTTATGATTCAGAAGATAGGTAGAACAATAGTACGAAGGTTTTAGTAAGACATCACTTCTTACGCGTAACTATAATATGGATGAAATTATACTGAGCCATGTAAAACGAGTTCATTGCGGAAGTATATTCAAACCATACAGCGACGGATGGGGCTATTTTCGATGACAGATGTTAGCGTTATTTGGAGTAATGTGTTAAATGACTGCTTAGTTCAGTGAAATCGTGTTATACCATACCATGTTTTAAGATGTATGTTTATGCTTTGCAAGGAAGGCAGAAATCGACGTTAGTTCCACACAAAAAAAAAAAAAGTTTTGAATTCACGTCTGTTAATTGAGAATAGCCACACTACATTGTTTTAGTTTTTATTATTGGTTAGGGTTGCCATAATTTCTGTCCGATGAACCGGGACATTTAAACTGAAGTAAGTGGGGAAGCAGAAACCAGGACAAACCGAGACACTTCTCTTAAGATTAAAAATAGTGAAAGATGTGAGTAAACTGCCTCTTTTAGTCGGGAGACTGGAAAGCGGCTGTAGCGATCCCCTCGCAGTAGGAGAGAAGCGGCTCACACAAGCAGACAACTCAAATAACAGAGTCTCACTATATTCGAGAGGGATGAAGTAGCCCCTGTTGTGGCATGCATGTTTGTAGGAACAGACACTAGTACGATCAACAGCTGCATGAAATAGAGGAAATCTGTTCGCAAAAGCGAATACGATTAGACTTCCACAATTTACTGGCGACACGAAAATTTATGCCGTACCGGGACCCGAACCCGGGTTTCCCACCTTAAGTGAGCGGTCGCCTTAAAGCAATCAGAGGGCGCCTCCCGGACTGACTCAGCCCCCTATATGTCACCGTGTGGGACTCAATACATTTCTTCTGTTCCCTACAGCTGTAAACCATAGCAGTGTCTGCTTCTTCAAATTAACCACGATACGACTCATAGAACAGAAAAACTGAAGTGAGATGAGGGACATTGCATAGTAACCATCAAACATAGACACTGAACAGTTGTATGGCACTTTTGACGTTTTGGAGTCATTGCAAAATTTGGAGCTTGGCTTGTAAGTGCAGTCTACTGATTTCAAAGACTTACGATGTTTGACAGCTCATTGCTAATTTCGCTAGTGTTACTAATTTTCCATGTTTAAGGGGAGGTTTACTATCTTTTGGTTCAAAAAATCGATTTTTTTAAATTGCATTTTTGGATCCATAAAAGTGTTTAGAATCCACCCCTGAAACGGTTTTTGCGATTACGGAACGGAAATGTTTGTTATTCGCGGTTGAAGAAAAAAATGCACCTGTCTAAAATCGGCCTTTTTCACGCACCAGTTTTTTTTTTCTTTCGGAGGACGACTTATTGTACCGGTGCTTGGGAGGAAACGCACAATATTCCAATGAAAGTTTGAACGCGTGTGTTTGGAAGTTAGCCCCTAACACATTTGCGTTCTGGTGCGAAGACTGGAGATGACGACTTTCCTGGCAGTGAGCAGCTTCAACGAAGGGTATTCAGCAATTCTGAAGACCATGACAACGATGGACGTCACCCTGGGACTCTATTTGACACAGTTCGCCAAGCATTCGAACGACCACCGGATTCAAGCGGGCGAAAACCGCTTGTCGCCGGCCGTACGAGCGGCTCTGGAGCAGCGCAGGATGGCCAATATCGAGCAGAACGCCCTCTGTGAGGAAGAGGAATGACTAGTTTATGGACCCGGAATAGCATAATACTGCATTTATATGTACTCAAAACTTCAAACACATTTTTCTCGAAATGACGTTATTTTTATCTCGCGGTATGGTAACTTCAAATCTACTGAACCGATTGGCATGATTCTTTGTTTCCGACGAAGCTAACTAAATTGTCTAGGGGTTTTACCACTTTTATTCCGATCCATCAACTATAAATATTTTTACTTGGCCGACGAAGTCGAAGAATAGATGAAAAAAACTATTTTTTTCAAATGGCCGCCATTTTGTTTCCTATGGTCCAAACAACTTAAGCGTGGTACAACTCCTAAATAATCTTGTGTACTTCGCTAACGTCAACTCAATTTTGATTTCAGACGAGCCGGCTGACCTGTGACATACCGCGCGTGGAGGTCTACATCGAAATTTTGTTTCGTTCCGACAGCACTTCAGCCTTTGCTCTTCGACATTTCCGGTCGAAAAAGTTCCAGTTTGTAGAGGAAATATCAATAAACATTTTGACCAAATTTGACACTGATATCTTCAACACATCCAGAGAAAAAAATTCTCAAAGAACATGCTTTTTTCGGGCAAACCTCCCCTTAAATGAATAACTGTCCATATTATTACAGCCATTTGGAGAGCACACATTTGAATAATGCGCTACGGTAGCTAAATGATCCTTAATATTTGCTCTTCTCCCATCTACAGTGGAAACATAACGCTTACATGTGGCTCATTCTATTTCATAGACACTTCTCCCTCGTATTATGAACCATTCTTCTCAATATTTTTCTTTGAATGAAGACTTACTCTTTGACATTCTGAGTTCACTTGAAATAATCAAACACTTTAATAACAAATTGACCGCAACATGACTCAGAGAAACACATTGCTGCGAAGCTTAAACTGAACTGACAAGGGAATGGTCCAATAAGATATGTCGAAACCTACCCTGAAATTTTTTGCACAAGGAGAAGACAACGAAAGAAATCCACTGCCAAAATTTTAGGTGGTAAGAGGCACTGCAAGTATTTTCTAAAAAAAAGTTAAAGTTTCACGTTTTTCCGTGCGTAGAATAGCTTATAACAGCTGTTTGTACAGCCCTGCCCGCCTAACGCACGACTCGGTGGCGAATCACTCACGCAGCGCCGCATAGCGGAATTATACGGACTTCACAGACAACAATTTTAAGCACCTATGCCTTGTTCACAATGGAGCGAATGGAAGCGAACACGTGCGAATGAACATTTGCAGAAAATTCACTACCAGTCACTTGTATATGGTTAGAATCGTTTATACTAGAGGAAACGGAAGAGAACACGAGGTAGCGAACATCGCCTATGAACGCTGTTTTTAGTTTTTAGTTGTTGGAGCTAATATTCGGCATACAGGATACAACTCTATCTTGTTAGAGCCACAAGGCTAAACTTTGCTGTTCAGTGAGGATTAGTTTGCGTGGCGAGAGCATTGCTCTTGACGGAGTGTGCAAAATGGCGCAGGGAAGCAAGAATTTCATGTGTCTCAATTTGTATGGAAGTGTTACATGCGTGGAGATCGTGTACTTTTCACGGAACTGCATCTCCATATCTCCTTAGTAGCACTGGTGCAAAATTTTCCTTGTATGTCGGCTGCAGTTTTTCCCTAGCTTCTCATTACCGCTCAGAGGAAATGTGTAAACACAACACTAATTACCGACGTCGAGTATTATCTCAAGAGGTGATGCAGCTAGCGTACCCTCTACGCGTGTAAGGTCTAATGTTCATATTCTTTTTTGCTTTTTTTCTAATACAGAAATGGCCTAGTGGCAAAGCGCGCGCTTCGTGATCCACAGAGCGTGGGATCAAATTCCGTTCAGACCATAACATTTCCACTATGATTTTTGACCGAGCATTCACTTCTCACAGATGTTGGAGTGGCCACGAAAGACATACGGTTCGGATTCCATGTTAAACTGTAAGTCTCCATTTCCCGATTAGGTAAGTGGGGAAGATTAGGGACACGAAAGTAGCCGCAGTGGCGTCCATTTGAAAGACTGCAAGAGGCCTACCGGGTACACCAGACTGAATTTTCTTTTTCTCGTGCTTGTTAATACGTTTGCTCCAGTGAAAACCTGGCGTAAAGTATACAAACATTTTTTTGAATAACTTCATATCGACAGTACAATTCTTGCACTCGTAATTCTGGTAAAAGTGGCTAGCAGAGAAAATGAGAACGTTAATTGCATTCCACATCACTGTGAAACTACGCGTAGAAGAAAAGAAAGGTACTGTTAACAGGCATGGATTACGAAAGCACAATATATGTTAATTCAGCTTTATCTGTATTGTCAATACTTACCAATACTGCAAAAAGCAAGTGATAATTTGTTGTAGATGTTACTTGAGAGGGTAATTGGAGACAATAGTTCAAATGGCTCTCAGCACTATGAGACTTAACATCTGAGGCCATCAGTCCCCTAGAACCTAGAACTACTTAAAGCTAACTAACCTAAGGACATCACACACATCCATGACCGAGGCAGGATTCGAACCTGCGACCGTAGCGGTCGCGCGGTTCCAGACTGAAGCGACTAGAACCGCTCGGTCACACCGGCCGGCGAGACAATAGTAACTGTGTATTGTAGTGCCAGAGAAACTGTCAACGAACGGTAACCTGAAACGTCCTTTACAAATTACGATCGGGTTGTGTCGTGTTTCCTGTTTACAAATGTACCACCGACCTCTGCTGTGTGTGTGTGTGTGTGTGTATGTGTGTGTGAGGCTAGTTGTGCATGCGCAGTTGTTATAGCGCCTGTAGGGGTCTACATTTGTACCGCCACGTGGCGCGATACGAATATGGCAATTTTCAGCTATTTTTTTAATATTTGCAGTGCCTCTTACCAACTAAAATTTTGACAGTGCATTACTTTCGTTGTCTTTTTTTCGTGTAAAAAATTTGAGGGTAGGTTTCGACATGTCTTATTGGACCATTCCCTTGTGAGATTAGGGACAATAATGGAAACTAAGCAGCGTTCTGCACAATAATATTTTTTAACGGACTCAGTCAGGTGCAATAATAAAATCTTTAGACAGCTTGTTTAACAGATGGAGTTGAAACACAGATCTACGCAAGAATTAGAAGAAAAAATATATAATACTACAATATTTATCTGAAATCCGAAATTCGGGGCAAACTGCCGTCCCGACAGTAATTTTCGGGACACCGAAACCAGGACTGTCCCAGAAAACCGGGACATCTGGAGACCCTGTTTTTGTTAGAAGTAGTACACATAAACGTCATCATACTACGCGAGCACAAAATGTACAGCCAATCAATGTCTACGCTTCCGTTAACTTTCCTTGCGATTCGCCTTAAAAGATTGGTGCAACCAGCACCTGTGCGGTACGATAAGTTGTTCTAGGGAACTGTCACGTACTGCTGCTAATTGAGAACACAGCTAAAACAATTTACATGTTAACTCAAATGTTTTGTTTTCCGCGCAGGTTATAGTAAGAGTAGCAGTAGTAGCTGTTACGTCTATTTACGGATCACTGTTACACGCATGCTGGATATGTCGTAGCATTAACGCATGTTTGTTGTGGTCTTCAGTCCCGAGACTGGTTTGATGCAGCTCTCCACGCTGCACTACTGTGACAGCCTCTTCATCTGCTGCAACCTACATATCCTTCTGCTTACTGTGTTGTCCCTTGGTCTCCCTCTACAACAATTGCCTAACCTCCGCTCCACCCCGACACGCACATTTCCATCCGTGACCTGATTCCACTATATCTGAATTTGTTATATTACTGATACCGTCTTTCAGTCAAATCTGTGCCACAAATTTCTTTTCTCCTCAGTTCTACTCAGTACCCCCTCCTAAGTTATTCGATCTAAGTATTTCTTCGTCAGCACTCTTCTGTAGCGCCACATTTGAAAAGCTTCAATTCTTTTCTTGTATGATTTGTTTTCAGTCCCGTACGAGGCTACACTCCAGACAAATATTTTCAGAAAAACTTCCTAAAGTTTCGTTTTATATCAGATATTAAAAAATTAATCTTTTTCAGAAAGTGCTATTCTTGTTATAGCAGCTCTACACTTTACCTCCTCCATTTAAGGCCTCATTTCCTAATTTGAATCCCCAAGAATCCCCTGATTTGATTAGACTACTTTCCACCGCCTTTGACTTTTATTGACATTCATCTTGTACTGTCTTTTCAAGACAGCATCCATTTCGCTCAGATGCTCTTCCAAGTTCTTTGCTATCTCTGACAGAATTATGTCATCGAGAAACCTCTAAATCTCTATTTCTTTTTCCTGACCTTCAGTTTCCTTTACAAATATCTCCTTGGTTTACTTTACTGCTTGTACAATTTAGGGGTTGAATAAAATAGATGGTAACCCACAATCCTGTTTCCTGCCCTTTTCAACCATTATTTTCCTTTAGTGTGCTTCGATTCTTATAACTATAGTCTGATTTTTGAACAAGTTGTGGATAACCTTCGATCCCGTTATTTTATCTCTGTTACGTTCAGACTTTCAACGACTGGATTCCAGACAAAAGATTTCTCTAAATCTAATGCTATAAACGCAGGTTTACCTTTCCTTAACCGATCTTCTAAGAGAACTCGTAGGGTCAGTAGTGCCTTAAGTGTGTCTACATTTCTCCGGAACTCAAGCTGATCTTCCCCGAGATCACCTTCTACCACTTTTCCATACTTTTGTAAATAATTCGCATCAGCATCTTGCACCTATGACTTATTAAACTGACAGTTCGGTAATATACACGCCAGTCAGCTCCTGCCTTCCTTAGAACTATAATTATTACATTATTCTTGATGTCTAAAGGTAGTTCGTCTGTCTCATATACCTTTACACTAGGTTGAATAGTTTTGTCATAGCCGGTACTTCCAACGGTGTCATCAATTCTGAAGGAATGTTTTTCAGTCCTATGTCCAATTCTTCTGACAGTATCATACCTCATATCTCATCTTCATTTACTCCATTTTCCGTTCCTGTAGTATTGTCTTCAAATTAATTTCTCATGTATAGCCCTTCTATGTGCTCCTTCCCCTTTTCATATCTCCCTTCTTCACTTTGTACTGGCTTGCCGACTTGTTTATACACTCTTGCAAAGTCTTCACCATGTAAAATCCTAGAGCGTCAATGCTCTCGCATTTCTTAACTCCTATCACGGCACACAGTAGGGTATCCGGCGACAAAGGTGCGCACTTAACACTATTTTTGGCTTTTTATTTTCCCGTTACATGACAGTGAAAATTATACATAAAACACCTAGGGTCATGTGTTACACGATACCAGAAGTTCAAGGTTGCTTCTATGACGTAGCAAAGTGGTACAGTGTTTAACAAAACGAAGAAAATAGATCTCTGCCCCAGGCCTGGGTTAAACATTCTATAGTTATGCTGTAAAACTACACACAAAAAGAAATTATTATAATTATAATAGACTAAATGAGAATTACAGCATTTGTCAGGTACTGCAATTACTAACTTCTACTATGTTTTACTACAGCAAAATTATCACCATCATCACAATCATAATCATTGACTCCAACATCGTGATCGTATTAAACATCAAAACATGACACGAACATATCACTAATTTAAATACAAAACGTTTTAACACAAAGAAATAAATCGTATTATTATTATTTGACCTTTTCTTGCCACACTTTTCTGTAGTTTTTTCCGGTAAAATCACTATTCCTGTTTCGTCTTCATTATAGACTCGCTGGAGCGGAAACTTATATTTCGATTTCAAAGTTTCCAAGCTGCTGAAATAAAGTTTCGTTCTTGCGTTATGGAAACCTCTGCCTCAGAAAATACCGTCTTGAAACGTCCCAATGGCGGCACGCCATAGCTTGCTTTAAGTCTTTTATGCAATGTGGATTCATTACATCTAAGTCTTTTAGCTGCAGTTGTAATGCAAGATCTATTTTCTACTAACTTCTTAGTCTCCTCTAACGATTTAGAAGACAACGGCCTGGAGAACGTTTTTCTCTCGTAGTTTGTGTAACATGGAGTTGAACTAGTCTTATTAATACAGAATCAGCGGATGTGACACAGTGAACTATAAATTAAGACCCATTAAATATGTTAAACAAATCTACGCGTTCAGTACTAATATCGTAAAAAGAAAAGACAAAAGTTTTGGGGCAAATATTTAATAAGAGGTATTGGTAATTCTTTGGGATTTTGTTATAGCAGACAGGTAGCCATCAAATACACTGTAAATGCTCAGACCGAAAGTTCCAAGAAACTAACTCACCTCTTACCTCGAAAGCTGCAAAGCGCAAACCACTAACACAACACACCTGTACCTTCACCACAGCAGTTCTCAACTGAACACGCAGGGCTGCGACACTACACTCACAAGTAGGGAGAACTCGAGATTTGGAACTTTGCGCAGTGGGCACCTTTACCCCCGCCTACCCTATCTGCTGACATAAGGAGCATGACGATGATCATTGATGACTGTCAGTCACTACACACACCATCAGCTGACTGCGGGACAGCGGTAATGATGTCTGGTTGCTATTTTATGCACCACAATATCCAGTTTCCTTGAGTGAATGTGTCAGGATCCCTGCATAGCGAGTAAGATGTTGAACTGAGAGCTTCACTAGAAAAAAATACTGTATTGTGAATTGTCAGAAGCGGTTCATTGTTACTTACTTGCATTATTTTTTGTACCAAAGACTTACTCTGTGTTATTTAAGTAATCTTTCACAGTTTAGAATGTACTGCTTAACAAATGCATTTTAATAGCCTTTTTAAGAACGTTATTTAGTAATCTTATTAACCTCCTTAGACCATTTATTGGACAGTTTTAGTCCTTTTTGTAAGATGCTGTTTCGAGTTTTATGTTCATCCTTTCTTGGTAAAAGTAAGTTCGGTCTAGATCTTTTGACATACCTTGGACAGAGCTCTCTGTGTAGTAATTATCAATGTTTGATCTTGATCAGCATGACTGATAAGTATGTGCTCACATTGTGTAGCTAAAATTCTCATTGCTTTGAAAAAAAAACGATTACTATTTTTGATTACTATTCTTAAGAGCTTTTTTGTGGTATGAAAACTGTACTTGCTTTTTGTGCGCTTCTTCCCCACAAAAGTATTGCTTAGCTAAAGATTGATGTTCCTGTTCTCAAAAACGAGTCGTACAATACTTTTATATCTAAATGCCTTCGAATTCCCTAACATTTATAAAACACTTTTTTAACCAATCCTAGTGTGGCTATTTTTTTCCACAATATTATGTTCTTTGGCCGGATCAAATATCTCCGAAGCACTCCCCCAAAATGTATCATCGCTGCAGCTCATTTTAGAGAAATGTCTGCACCGACATACTGCCTGTAAATTTCAGAAAGTTTGGTGACAATAGCCGACGGCGGTGGCCGAGCGGTTCTAGGCGCTTCAGTCCGGAACCGCGCGACTGCTACGGTCCCAGGTTCGAATCCTTCCTCGGGCATATATGTGCGTGATGTCCTTAGGTTAGTTAGGTTTAAGTAGTTCTGAGTTCTAGGGGACTGATGACCTCAGATGTCCCATAGCGCTCAGAGCCATTTAAACCATTTTTTTCGTGACAGTATAAACTTTCCGAGATGACTGAACACAATGAGAGATAGTCATTTTTTCTGTTTTCCATGAGAGAATTTGAAATAGTCTTAATATTGATCAGATTAGTTGAAATATGTGTATTTCTACCGAGTAAACACATCAGTAGGACTGCGCTGAAGTGCAGACACCATTTCTCTTGTTCTGCCTGGCAAAAGAAAGGAAGCACCGAAAACGAGAGGAGAAAACGAAATGACATTTCGCGAGTTGACAGTGTGTGACGTTACTATGATCATTACAAAAGCGAGTAAAATTTACAAAGAACTTCGAAGTATGAGCTCCCTTTATCAGTATGACATTGCACCCATTCTGACCTGCCTGCATGCGCTGGTTCCCTTTCCTGAGGGAAGCTGGCACGTAACCCTCGGCGACTGGCATTAGGTCATAGTTGACGTCCGAGCTGGTTCCACACAAGTTCTGTCCAGGACAAATCTGGAGATGTTCCTGGCCACAGAAGTAACGGATGTCCCAGAATTCTTTCCCTGGTTACAAATATGCATAGTGCGGATACTATGACATAGAAACCCAAATAATGTGTTCAAGTTTTTGTGTATACGCACACACAATTATTAAATTTCGTGGCGTGCTCCTTCCGTTGCCTGAAGGCTATCCAGGTGAAATTCCTATACCACACGCGCGTTGGTCGATATTTCGTGAAGGATGGATGTGATGACATCACTAGTTCTGCGCTGCAATGCTGCGATGCCCTTCACTGGTGTCTGGTAAGTCTGTTCTTTGACATAACCCCATAGGAAGAAATTCAGTTTTGTTATGTCCTATGATTTCAAAGGCCAGTTGAAGGGGCCAGTACGAGCGATCCATCTGCCCAGAAATTTTGTACCCAAATAGGCACGAACATCCAACCTCAACCAGGTGGCGCGTTATCTTGTTGGAAAGTTAAATCCGGATTGTCCTGAAGCTGTAGCACGACAAATAATGGAGCACCACCAGGTCCTAAGTTGAATGTGTCATAAATGATAGAAGTGTTTGCCTTATGAACGTTTATAATCAGAGAAAGAATCTAGGACACCTGATAGATCAACATCAAGAATGTCATGTGTGGATGAGTATTGACTTGTTGGAAAATAGCACCACAATACTGTCGCGTTGGAGGTGGCACATGAGGACGAAGGATATCCCTAGCATACTGCTGTGTCGTCAGAGGTCCTTCAATCACAATCACAAGTCACCTGACTTCATACACGAGGGGTCCCCACACCATGAAACCAGGAATATTACCACTGTGCCAACCCAAAACTATGAGACAATGATACCTGTTCCCACGTGGCCACCATACTAGCTGAGGATGGACATCCAGGGTAGTACAAAACAGTGATTCATCAAATGGTTCAAATGGCTCTAAGCACTATGGGACTTAACATCTGAGGTCATCAGTCCTCTAGACTTAAACCTAACTAACCTAAGGACATTACACACATCCATGCCTGAGGCACGATTCGAACCTGCGACCATAACAGCCGCGTGGTTCCGGACTGAAGCGCCTAGAACCGATCGGCCACAGCGGCCGGCTAGCTATTCATCGCTGATGAGAAAAAATGGTTCAAATGGCTCTGAGCACTATGGGACTTAACATCTATGGTCATCAGTCCCCTAGAACGTAGAACTACTTAAACCTAACTAACCTAAGGACATCACACAACACCCAGCCATCACGAGGCAGAGAAAATCCCTGACCCCGCCGGGAACAGAACCCGGGAACCCGGGCGTGGGAAGCGAGAACGCTACCGCACGACCACGAGATGCGGGCGCTGATGAGAATGCGATGCCATTCATCAGCAGTCGTTGCTTCTGGGAACAAATGGCCTTGCCACAGTGGTAATACTGGTATCTGTCAGATCACGTAAGTTAAGCTTTGTCAGGCTTGGCCATCACTTGTATGGGCCACCGTCCGGGTCTGCCGAGTGCTGTTGGCAAGCAGGGTGTACTCAGCCCTGGTGAGGCAAACTGAGGAGCTACTTGACTGAGAAGTAGCAGCATGGTCAGGAAAACTGGTAACGGCTGGGAGAGCGGTGTGCTGACTTCATACCCCTCCGTATCTGCATCCGATGACCCGTAAGGCTGAGGATGAAATGGCGACTGGCCGGTACAATTGGGCCTTCATAGCCTGTTTCGACAGTGTTTGTTTGTTTGTTCATTGCTTCCTGGTCACGGCTCAACTCGAATCGCAGCCGTTTGTGCGGTAGTGCTATCATGCGTGGATCAGTAATTCCCTAATCCGGCTTCTACTAGTCTTCCACCAATGGTTGGGGACGACACAGAGTGCTGCAAGGAGTTCATTAATGGTTCATGAAAGACAGGGTCAAGTGTTACACAGTAACGATGTACTTGGCACGCAACAGGGCAACGCTCCCCTGTGGTGGCCAGACGTGGTCAATCGGAAGCTTGACGACTGGTATGCGTAGCCTCAAGTTCCCAGACAGTCCAACATTGCGCCACTATCACATTCTAGTGCCCCACAAATCTCGATACTGCACAATTCGACCACCCTGCCAAATGGAAATCCTAAATGAGGCCCCTTTCGAATTCTCTCAGATGCTGATAACGCTGTCTCAGACGAGTACGCAGCATCGCCATGTTCTCGGCAATGATCACTCAACATTTGACGCTGTTCACACCCCTTGCATGGCCTACCTGTCATGGTAACAACACTAAACACGAACGATAACACAACATTTGGCCGTCTGCCACAGAGAACTACGACTCTGCTCATTCACCATAGATACTCGCCGAGGGTGTAAAAAGTTACATTAACATCCGACCACGTGTTTCTCTCAGATTGTGTTTTACTAAGTTATAATGTAGGAAAATTTTAATGTACAAGGCGTACAATTTTGGTTCCATCGTTTTTTCCCCAACATTTGACGCTTTAATGAAACAATTTGGTTACACATGTATCATTCAAAGTATTTTCCATCACTGGCCACTACTTTCTCCCATCTTTCGCGTAGTTTACGAATCCCACGTCGAAAAAATTGTTCATCTTTTGAAGCGATCCTCGAATCGATCCAATTTGTGACTTCTTCATGAGATCGGAAGTGTTGGTCATCCAGGCTGTGCGCCATTGATCTAAACAGGTGATAGTCAGAAGGAGCAATGTCTGGAGAATACGGTGGGTGGGATAGGACTTCCCATTTTAACGTTTCCAAGTACGTTTTGACCTCTTTTGCAACGTAGGGTAGAGCGTTGTCATGCTGCAAAATCATTTTATCATGCCTCTCGCTGTATTGGGACCGTTTGTCTTTTAATGCTCTGCTCGAACGCATTAATTGCGTTCGATAATGAGCTCCTGTGATTGTTTCACTTGGTTTTAACACCTCATAGTACAGGACGCCGAACTGGTCCCACCAAATGCAGAGCATGGTCTTGGAGCCGTCAATATTCGGTTTGGGCGTCGACGTGGAAGCATGGCCGGGATATCCCCATCATTTTCTGCGTTTAGTGTTATCGTGATGAACCCATTTTTCGTCCCCGGTCACAATACGATGCAGAAATCCCTTCCGTTTTTGCCTCTGAAGCAACTGTTCATAAACACACAAACGCCGTTCAACGTCTCTTCGTTTCAGCTCACACGGGCCCCAAGTTCCTTCTTTCTGAATCATGCCCATAGCGTTGAGATGTTTTGAAATGGCTTGCTGTATCACTCCCACTATCGTGCCAATTCTTCATGAGTTTGACGCGAGTCTTCACTCAGCAATGTCTCCAATTCTGCATCTTCGAAAACATTCTCTCTTCCACCACTATGCCGGCCTAAGACGTTAAAATCACCGTTCTTGAAGCGCTGAAACCACTCACGATACGTTCTTTCACTGATAACGTCCTTACCATACGTACTTGAGAGAGCATTCGATGAGACTCCGCCGCTGTTTTCTTCATATTGAAACAAAACAG
Organism: Schistocerca nitens; assembly: GCF_023898315.1. Classification (NCBI taxonomy): domain Eukaryota; kingdom Metazoa; phylum Arthropoda; class Insecta; order Orthoptera; family Acrididae; genus Schistocerca; species Schistocerca nitens. Next base: position 85,499,045 of record NC_064623.1, on the reverse strand, counting down.
TAACACCTCCCGCAAATGACGAGAATTAGGCTCGTAAACTGACATTTTCAATGAAGAACAACTTTATGATGCAGACACAAATCGACTAATGTATGAATGAGGCTATGTTGACCGAGGTCCAAGCTAACTGCCTGACGTCTGAGATCTGTTTCTTTTGATCGCTACTTACCGTTGTCGCCACCTATCGGCAAACGGCGGAAGCAAAGTTGTACACCTTATAATTTTTTGGCATATTTAAAATTAGTGTGTTTTTAACAGTTTTTGTCAATCAACAACTGCAATGAGACAACAATCAACTGTAGTGTGCGATTTGTACCGTGAAGAGTGTATATCACGCTAGTAAGCTAAAATAAAGCCGCACTTATTTGATGCACGTATCATTTTGTCTCGTTAACAATCTGGTTTATCATATTTGATACATATGCCGCAAGAATGTGCAGACATCCAAAAAACATTATCTTGAAATATTTGAGATGTGCTGGTGATATTATACACTCCTGGAAATGGAAAAAAGAACACATTGACACCGGTGTGTCAGACCCACCATACTTGCTCCGGACACTGCGAGAGGGCTGTACAAGCAATGATCACCCGCACGGCACAGCGGACACACCAGGAACCGCGGTGTTGGCCGTCGAATGGCGCTAGCTGCGCAGCATTTGTGCACCGCCGCCGTCAGTGTCAGCCAGTTTGCCGTGGCATACGGAGCTCCATCGCAGTCTTTAACACTGGTAGCATGCCGCGACAGCGTGGATGTGAACCGTATGTGCAGTTGACGGACTTTGAGCGAGGGCGTATAGTGGGCATGCGGGAGGCCGGGTGGACGTACCGCCGAATTGCCCAACACGTGGGGCGTGAGGTCTCCACAGTACATCGATGTTGTCGCCAGTGGTCGGCGGAAGGTGCACGTGCCCGTCGACCTGGGACCGGACCGCAGCGACGCACGGATGCACGCCAAGACCTTAGGATCCTACGCAGTGCCGTAGGGGACCGCACCGCCACTTCCCAGCAAATTAGGGACACTGTTGCTCCTGGGGTATCGGCGAGGACCATTCGCAACCGTCTCCATGAAGCTGGGCTACGGTCCCGCACACCGTTAGGCCGTCTTCCGCTCACGCCCCAACATCGTGCAGCCCGCCTCCAGTGGTGTTGCGACAGGCGTGAATGGAGGGACGAATGGAGACGTGTCGTCTTCAGCGATGAGAGTCGCTTCTGCCTTGGTGCCAATGATGGTCGTATGCGTGTTTGGCGCCGTGCAGGTGAGCGCCACAATCAGGACTGCATACGACCGAGGCACACAGGGCCAACACCCGGCATCATGGTGTGGGGAGCGATCTCCTACACTGGCCGTACACCACTGGTGATCGTCGAGGGGACACTGAATAGTGCACGGTACATCCAAACCGTCATCGAATCCATCGTTCTACCATTCCTAGACCGGCAAGGGAACTTGCTGTTCCAACAGGACAATGCACGTCCGCATGTATCCCGTGCCACCCAACATGCTCTAGAAGGTGTAAGTCAACTACCCTGGCCAGCAAGATCTCCGGATCTGTCCCCCATTGAGCATGTTTGGGACTGGATGAAGCGTCGTCTCACGCGGTCTGCACGTCCAGCACGAACGCTGGTCCAACTGAGGCGCCAGGTGGAAATGGCATGGCAAGCCGTTCCACAGGACTACATCCAGCATCTCTACGATCGTCTCCATGGGAGAATAGCAGCCTGCATTGCTGCGAAAGGTGGATATACACTGTACTAGTGCCGACATTGTGCATGCTCTGTTGCCTGTGTCTATGTGCCTGTGGTTCTGTCAGTGTGATCATGTGATGTATCTGACCCCAGGAATGTGTCAATAAAGTTTCCCCTTCCTGGGACAATGAATTCACGGTGTTCTTATTTCAATTTCCAGGAGTGTAGTTCAGAGAATCAGTAAATGTCTTGTAAGGTAAATAGAATGGAATGGATAGTGACGTCACAATAAATTATGAGATAGACGTCAACAAAAGTAAAGCGAAGACAATCGGGGGACGGCGGCGAAACTAGGTTAGGAAATGAGACACTAGAAGTAGTCGAAGAGTTTTGTTATTTTGGCAACAAAATATCTGCTCGTTGCCGAAGTAGTGAGGATATAAAATGTAGATTGGATGCAACAAAAAAATCCTTCGGAAAAGAGAAATTTGCTAACATTGAATATAAATTTCAGTGATAAGAAGCCCAGTGGGAAGAAATTTTACTGGCACGTAGCCCTGTACGGAAGTGACCGTGACGATAAACATTTCTGAAATGACTGAGAATAGTAGCCTTTGATTCATGGTGAAGTTGAAGGTGCTCGTTTATAGACACCACTGGTGGAACAGCGGCTGTATAAATCACATGGTTCAGAGAAATCAGGACACACAGCCACCAACAGGCACTGAAATAAATCGAAGCTGAAGGGTGAAAGTTTGTCCTGAACCGAGACTCGAACCTAGATGCTCCACTTCTCTAGAACGGCCATTCGGACATGCTTTCTGTAAGACCCAAATACTCGACTTGTCAGGCGCAAGTAGAGCCTCTATCTTCTGCACTGATTTATTTCAGTGCCTATAGACGGACGATTGTCCTGTTCTCTCGTAATCAGTATACGGCCGCTGTACCACAAGGGGTATCTGTCCTTTTGGATACGTCCAACAGAACAGACACCGCGCATCTACAGTGAAACGCCTCAGAAACTAGTGTAGGCATGCGTATTCAAATACAGAGATATGTAAACAGGCAGAATAGGCAGCTGCGGTCGGCAACGCACAGTTGCCAGATCGGTTACTGCTGCTACAGTGGCAGGTTATCAAGATTTGAGTGAGTTTGAAAGTGGTGTTATAGTCAGCGCACGAACGATGGGACACAGCATCTCCGAGGTAGCGATGAAGTGCGGATTTTCCCGTACGACCATTTGACGAGTGTACCGTCAATATCAGGGATCCGGTAAAACATCAAATCTCCGACATCGCTATGGCCGGAAAAAGATCCTGAAAAAACGAGACTAATGACGTCTACATCTACATCTACATCGTTACTCTGCAATTCACACTTGAGTGCGTGGCAGAGGGTTCATCGAACCATTTTCATACTACTTCTCTACCATTCCACTCTCGAATGGCGCGTGAGAAAAAGGAACGCGTAAATCTTTCCGTTAGAGCTCTGATTTCTCTTATTTTATTATGATGATAATTCCTCCATACGTAGGTGGGTGTCAACAAAAGTTTTTCGCATTCGGAAGAGAAAGCTGGTGATTGAAATTTCGTAAATAGATCTCGCCGCAAAGAAAACCGCGTTTGTTTCAGTGACTTCCACCCCAACTCGCGTATTATATTACTGACGCTCTCATCCCTGTTGTGCGATAACACGAAACGAGCTGACCTTCTTTGAACTTTTTGGCACTCCGTCAATCCTACCTGTTAAGGATCCCACACCGCGCAGCAATATTCCAGCAGAGGACGGACAAATGTAATGTGGACTGTCTCTTTAGTGAGTTTGTTGCATCTTCTAAGTCTTCTGCCAACAAAGCGCAGTCTTTGTTTCGCCTTCCCCGCAATATTATCTATGTGGTCTTGAAAGGGTACAGTACCGCCCGACATTGAAAATAGGTACGAAATACTTCATTATTTTTGTCAGAACAACACATTTTTTTTGTAAAATAACTCAATTTCAATTAATACAGCGAAGCCGGATGCCAGTGTGGGGAAGAATGACAATTTATTTATTTAATTGATCACATGTGCACTCCCACAAAGTAAATCCCTACATCCAGTTTGGTAAGATCTGTGAAATGAATGAATGTATGGTCGTCTGCTAACCGCAGATAGTGAATGTGAATATATGATCATCTTTGAGTCGATCCTTTGGCCACCTTTGGTGGGTCCAAAGAGATGCAATTTACCAGAGCTTTGAGCGCCTGAAATGTGGCTGACCAATAGGGTAGCAAGGTGCTCCCCCACTTCGACAGAGGTGCGAGAGAACCTAAAGAACGGCCATCTTTCAGCACTCTGCCGCTGGATCTTGTGCTGTTAAGACCTGTTTTAGTTGTGCTCCGTAAAGACAAAAGAGTGGAGACATGGTATGCATGTGGAATATTTAAGAGTAGTTTGAAATAATAATTTCTCTTATCTCAGGAACTTTTGTGGGGAGAATTAAATGTCAGGCAGGTAATATTAGTGGGACTGTAGTAATCTTCGGAAGTAACCAACGGTCACAATGAAACCACGTGTAGCAATAAGTTGAAATACTTCCGTGTGCTTAAGTTAAGCTGAATTACTAGTGTGTGTACAATAAGTTGAAATATTTGAGAAATAGCGTGTGTACCATAAGTTGAAATATTTAAGAAATGGCGTGTGCAGGACTTGAAATTAGAGACGAGTACTTCCCCGTGGTGAGTACTGTGTGAATCTCAATCTGTGTATTAGACAAAGGATAAAGAGAAGTACTCGTCCATGGTATCAGTTGAGGACTCGCGTGTGTGATGATTATGTTCTTAATGTTAAATTGCATGATATGATTCCGTGTGACGCTAGATTTAAACTCTGAGAGAGAATCAAGGTGAGTCGGCCGTCTATTCAGCAACGCCACTTGGCTTGCTTTGCACAGGAAGACGTGCATATATCTCCAGAGTTCACAGTAGGAAAGTAGAATTACAAAGTGGGGCAGTGTCGTGTGAAACTGGGATAAATATTAATTGAAGTGGGAAAGCTGAAAGTGATAATGTTGTAACCATTCTTTGTGTAGTATTTCATATTGTTGTGTGGTGTATGTCATGTAATTTGGGTATGTGTGGTTTGCATGGGAGAGTAGCAAGGTAGTTTCAAAAGATTTGTGGGTTATGCTTGTTCCTTCTGTATCGCTCGATCTGGAGGAAAGTTTCGTGATGATGATTGTGAGAATCGAAGCGTGAGATATAATAAAAGATCCACCATCCTATCCAGAAAGTGCACTGTAGCGTTAAATAAATTACGAGACCATAATATAGAGATTCACTAGTGTAAAGCCATGCCCACTGGGCGGAATTTCTCATGTGATATTGTTGTAGGTTATAGAATTTGTGTGTTTAGGTTAGAGAATTTATCGGAATAAATAAGATAGTGAAAAGAAAAAGATTGGTGGACTTTTCCTTCGAATTGTATGTTGTCATAATGTCCCGAATTTATAATGTGTGCGCCATTCATATTCAGTGCGGTGGCCACGTGTTGACAAAAGCCGTTAAATAAAAGACAAAAAGTAAATGTGGTATTGCCAGTGCGTAGTGTACAGTCAGAGTTCTGTAAATTACTGATAGTCAGATGCGTGTTTCCGTTGCGTATTATTCATACAGGAGGATAATTAGTAAGTAAATAGTAAGGTACGAGAGTTCATGTTACCCGATAAATTAAGAATGAATCCACTCGCTTGGCAGACCACTCATCTTGCAGGCCTGACTGCTTGATGCCACAGTATGAGCAAGGCATGTGGGTGCCTCTCAGTCTTTCCAATTTAAGTTGCTCGTAATTGTAATTCCTAGGTATTTAGTCGAATTGACAGCCCTTAGATTTGTGAAATTTATCGTATACCCAAAATTTATCGGATGTCTTTTAGTACCCATGTGGATGACATCGCACTTTTCTTTGTTTAGTGCCAATTGCCACTTTTTGCACCATACAGAAATTCTCTCTAGATCATTTTGTAATTGGAATTGATCGTCTGATGATTTTACAAGACGGTAAATTACAGCGTCATCTGCAAACAGTCTGAGGAGGCTGCACAGATTATCACCTAGATCATTTATGTAAATCAGGAACAGCAGAGGGCCTATGACATTACCTTGCGGGACGCCAGATATCACTTCTCTTCCGTCTATCACTACGAACTGTGACCTCTCTGAGAGGAAATCACGAATCCCGTCGCAGAACTGAGACGATACTCCATACTCCATAGGCACGCAATTTGATTAATAGTCGCTTGTGAGGAACGCTATTAAAAGTCTTCTGGAAATCTAGGAATATGGAATCGATCTGATATCCCTGATCGACAGCACTCATTACTTCATGGGAATAAAGAGCTATCTGTGTTGCACAAGAACGATATTTTCAGAATCCATGTTGGTTATGCATCAACAAGTAATTTTCTTCAAGGTGATTCATAATGTTCGAGTACAGTGTATGCTCCAAAATCCTACTGCAAAATGAGGTCAGTGATATGGGTCTGTAATTCAATGGGTTACTCCAATTTCCATTCTTGAATATTGATGTGACCTGTCCTACTTTCCAGTCTTTAGAAGAGAATCGTTCAGCGTGACAGAAGTGCAACCCTTTACGCAAAGTGCTGCAGATTTCAATGCTGGGACATCAACAAGTGTCAGCGTGCGAATCAGTCAACGAAACATCATCGATGTAGGATTTCGGAGCCGAAGAGCCATTCGTGTACCCTTGATGACTGCACGACACACAGCTTTACGCGTCGCCTGGGCCCGTCAACACCGACATTAGACTGTTGACGATTGGAAACATGTTGTCTGGTCGGACGAGTCTCGTTTCAAATTGTATCGAGCGGATGGACGTGTACGGGCATGGAGACAACCTGATGAATCCATGCACCCTGCAAGCCGGTGGAGGCTCTGTAATGGTGTGGGGCGTGTGCAGTTGGAGTGATATGGGACCCCTGATACGTCTAGATATGACTCTGACAGGTGGCACGTACGTAAGCATCCTGTCTGATCACCTGCGTCCATTCATGTCCATTATGCATCCCGACGGACTTCGGTAATTCGGCAGCAGAATGGGACACTGCACAGGTCTAGAATTGCTACAGAGTGGCTCTTCTGAGCTTAAAAACTTCCGCTGGCCACCAAACTCTCCAGACATGAACACTGTTGAGCGTATCTGGGATGCCTTGCAACATACTGTTCAGAAGAGATCACCACTCGTAGTCTTACAGATTTACGGACAGCCCTGAAGGATTAATGGTGTTAGTTCCCTCCAGAACTACTTCAAACATCAGCCGAGTCCATGCCTTTTTTGTTTTAACAAGAAGTGGAGTCCCTCCACGCCCACACCGGCCTGACGGTCAACTCAAAAGGTCTACTGCCATCTCTGCATAAGGGTTAGTTTTCACTAAAGTGAGGCGTCGCAGGATGTGGGTACTGCGATGTTTGGGTACGTCTGGTTAAGGTTAACCATTAATACGCGCTCATCCGGAGATAGATTGGGTCGAAAGTCGAACGAAGGGTAGCGGTTTGAAGGGCAGAGGATAAAAAAGTGCCAAGGCAAGAGCCACGGGGAAAAAACCTCTGCGATAGTTAGGTCGGGTGGTAAGAGCAGTAGCCGGTGTCTTGCTGCATGCGATAGATCGTGCAAGGGTAGGGTTTGTTAGTAGCGGGTATCATGCATGTCGATACCTTTGAAGTTGTGCGGTCCTGTTTCTCGGCGGCTTCCGCTGGGTGACGGTGTTGATCTCTCGGTCAGCGTCAGCAAACCTGCAACAGTTAGGTTTATCATCGTTTTGTGGCCGACAGGTCATATATCAGATGCACAGTGTAGGGTGATGTTGGTGTTTTGTTTGTGCGTCAGTGGGCGAGCTCGTCGGTTTCCCTGCTGTAGCCTGTTGGTTGGCTTTAATAGCAGCTGGTATTTCCAGTCAACGTTGCTGATATGCAGGGGCTAGCCGACATTTGTCGCTTGTTGGTGTACAGAGGGGTCCAAAAAAATGTATCCACTGTTTAAAAGTCCATAACTGGCAAACTAATTGACGGAGTTGTCTCATCTTTGGTAGTGTAACGGTTTGTAGTTCCGGCAATCGTCACACAAGCGTTGTATTGCGTCGTTTTGTTTTGTCAGATGACAGTCGCCAGATAGTCAGTGTTTTGTTCTCAGTTGCACCTGGTTGCACCTAGTTACTCGAGTAAACATTGCTGGCGCAAGGCTTACATTCGACGAAAGGAAGTCAGTTTTGAAGTGATATTTTAAGTACGTAAACATTAATGGGGTTCAACGGCAATGGCGAAATGAGTATCAGACAGAGCCACCGACACGTTTAACGATTCTTCGCATTCTAGACAAATTTGAAGCCGAAGGCTGTGCTAAAGATGAACACAAACGACGATCTGGTCGACCTGTAACAGTAACAAGTCCAGCTAACTCCCGTCGAGTGTTACAACAATTCACTCGCTCACCACAGAAGTCTGTGAGACAGAGTGCCCGTGAAACTGGAGTGAGTCGCTCAAGTGTTCGCCGAATTTTGAAGACAGCAAAGTGGAAGTGCTACGTACCACGATTGCTACACGCAATGAACGAGGACGACCCAGATCGTAGAATGGAGTACTGCGAGTGGTTTACTAATATGGTGCGCAACGATGAACAGTTTGCAGAGATGGTTGTGTGATCTGATGAGGCACAGTTAAAACTCAGTGGTACAGTAAGTCACCACAATTACATCTACTGGGCCGCCGAAAATCCGAGCGTCCATGTAGACAAAGCCGTGAATTTGCCAGGAGTATATGTGTTGGTTCAAAAGGTTCAAATGGCTCTGACCGCTATGGGACTTAACTTCTCAGGTCATCAGTCCCCTAGAACTTACAACTACTTAAACCTATCCAACCTAAGGACATCACACACATCCATGCCAAAGGCAGGATTCGAACCTGCGGCTGTAGCGGTTGCGTGGTTCCAGACTGTGGCACCTAGAACCGCTCGGCCATCCCAGCCGGCAGTAAATGTGTGGTGTGGGTTGTCTTACCGGGGCTTGATTGGGCCATTGTTCTTTGACGGCACCGTGACCGGTGAGGTGTACCTTCAGAAGCTTCAGACATCCATTTTACCTGCCATCTGAGACTTGTATGGAGACGGAAGAGTTTACTTTCAGCAAGATGGTGCCCCAGCCCACTACCAAAATCGTGTTAGGGCGTATCTCGGCGAAAATTTACAAGATGGATAGGCCGTAGAGGTGCTCTGGAGTATCCACCACGTTCACCAGACCTAACTCCTCTGGACTTTTACCTGTGGGGAACACTAAAGGATGTCGTTTATCGACAAAAGAACTTCGAGGATCCACCGTACATTCATGTGCAAATATCCAACTGTACACGTTGCAGTCAGTAGTTCGTGCTGCAGTTCGGCGACATCGTTTGTGTGGGGATGTTAATGGTGACTATTTCGAACATCTACAGTGATATCTTTAAGTTGGACTTTAAGCTACACTTTCACCAAAAATGAGACAACTCCGTCAATTATTTTGCAAGTTATGGACTGTTAAACAGTGGATACATTTTGTAACACCCCACCCGTCACTTATCTGGTTTTGGAGTGTGTTCACCCCAGGTAACTGACTAACGGATCAACAGAGAGTGCAAAACTGCCGCAATGTCGGATAACGCAAAGAAAGTAATAAGGCCCTGTGACTCCTGATTGAACTGCGGTGGCAGTGTTAACATTAATTGATTCAGAACTGATCCCTTTTAATTAAAAAGGGGTGCACATTGATGTTATATTCAGCTATTGAAAACAGATGCAGCTATTGAAAACAGATGCAGTCGATTAGCACAGATTTATTTTAACTCACGACTTTCAATCATCACATTACATAACTCTCCTAACAGGCAGTGGTAATAAATTGCGTTTGCGTGGAGTAAAGCGCGATAAATCAAAAGTAATTCCTATCGACTGACCCAGGTGTAATGCGAAGTGCGAGAAGAATTCTACAATACACGGCCCATGAAACCCTCATGGAAACTTTGCCGACGTGATCCAACAAATTAATCAGTGGCCAGAGCGGGCGCAATATCACAGAATTCAGCGTGGCGGGGCGATGTCGTTATGCGGACGTCAGCCGACCTCGGTGCTGCAAGGCTGCGCTCGTTATTCACTTCTAGCTATCTTGCTCAGTACGTAGCTGAAGGAAAACTTTCTATCTCCAAGCTCAATCGTTCCGTTTGCTAAGTCCTAAACTGCAGAGATACTCACTCTCTCTCACGCAAGCTGAGTAAAGAACGCTACGTCCACACTCTAGGCAAGCTGGGAACGGAAGACCTCTACGGAGACTTCTCCCAGTCCGCTCTTCGCTTCGGTTTCCCCTCCAGCAAAATCACTTACGCCAATTGCAGCGCAAGTCGCGTTAATTATGCGTCGCTTCCCAGCACCGACCAATGCCTGCTCTGGGAGGTGAACAAATTCCCACAAAATTTCCCTTCCTCTCAACTTCTGCTATTTAGCTCCTCCCAGGCCACCCATCAAGGTTAGCGTCTGCACAAAACACCAATTTTTCCGGAATTCTGGCTCCCAGAAGAGTACTTTAAATTCCTTGGTCCTACGTTCCCATCGGAGGCCAGCGTATTTCATTCTGTCGCTCTTCACCCGATTTACTTCAGAGTCTGCGGACCATGAATTCAGCGTGAAGTTGCTATAGTCACGAACACATATATTTTGGTCTATGTTGACCGCTCCACTGTAGCTTTGCGTGGCTTACTCATATGTTTCACTGAAAACGGGATGAACATTTATCAACAGGCGTACAAGTTCTCCGTCTGCTTCCCGGTACACCAGCATGGAGTCGGGGTCAACCACCCACTCACTGTCACTCGTCTTAAGGCAGCTGGAGGCCGTGCCCCATTGCTGCTCTCTCAGAGCTTGAGCCGTCCTAAGCTGCCTATTGTCGCTTCCCTTCGCCGCTCCCCGGCAGGCCACGGTCAACTCTGTATACTTCCCTGGGATAAACTAGCCTCCAGTAAATCGACGCGTTTCCACAAAGTTTTTCATGTCGTGTGAATTACTTTAAAACCATCACTCGACATTAATTATTCCAATACGTCCATACTATACCCTCTACAAGATGCATTGTGCCTTGTCAGTCATTTTTGCTCAGCCCTACTGTTCGCTCAACGTGAGTTAGATGATCTTTAATGACTTCATGTAAGGGGCATAGATCTTGCCATCTTACAATTTGTTTGGACCCCTCTCTATGTTAGCTAGCCATAGGTGGTTATGCCCTAGCTAGTAGTGTCTTTGGCCGCGTATGCCGCCACCTATGGTTGTGATCGTAGTTTCCCAGAGTAAGGATGAAAGGATTGTCAGAGTGTATCGAGTTCCTGTATTAGTCGGGAACATTCCTTTCATCCTTACTTTGGGAAGTCCTGTTGCGGTACTACATGCTTGCGGGGGCCTACACGATATTAGGAAGGTGTACCAGTTTCTTCGGCTCTTCGGTGTATAAATGAATCCTGTGCCGAGCGTAATTCACGTTTCTGTGTTCTAAGGTAGCTGCAAGTCGCCATTATGCAAACGAGGGCTACAAATCTGCCTTTTGCACCACCTCCAGTGACAGTTGTCTTACTGAAATTTACCCGCCGTAAACTGTGCCCACCCGTTCCTCGAAGCAGTCCTTAACTGCCATTAAGACGTCTCGGTTTTCACAGGCCGAGCAGATTAGTTTCCTGTTAGCTGAATGCGACACCACCTGCTGTGCGCCTGACGACACCTCTCAAATTTTCCGGCGTCCATTCACCGCTGGAAGACGAGGCGGTTATCTCAGCTGCGAGAGCGGCGAGCACGCAGGCGTAATGGGACGCTGGAGAGCCATCGAAAGGCGTCCAGATCGTTACTTAGCCTCCGGTTCTTTGTCCACTCTTTCTCGCCCCCACCCCGCGGTGCTAATGGCTCCAGAATTGTTCACTCTCCATTACCACGGCTAATTGTGGCAACGGCCGATCGTTTCAGTAACTACATGTTCGGTTACTCAAGTTTACACTCCCCTCCGGATCACTCCTTTGACAATCTCGGAGCAACTCTTACGTAGGAGTCAGCGTGGTTCCCTCAAGCTCTGATTGTGTGAAACCTGGCTTGCCCCATGTAGCATCGTCGAAGGATCGTGGTTCCACAACAAAGTCGGAAACGCGAATCGATACCACAGATATTAGCGAATGTTTGCTCCAATCTGCAACAAAGAATGAAGGCACATCATACAATGTAGGCTTTCACGGCTGGTGTTGTCTTCAGTTGAAACTTCGGGGCTGAGAGGCCGTGGTCGATGTATAAAATTTCCACCTGACGTTTCGTCTCCATCTGCGGGAGACATCTTCTGAGGTCGTCCGGCTACTGCCACTGAGGCTCCAGGTACTCTCGCAGTCATAGAGCGCATAGAGGGCACCACCATTCTACATCTACATCTACATCCATACTCCGCAAGCCACCTGACGGTGTGTGGCGGAGGGTACCTTGAGTACCTCTATCGGTTCTCCCTTCTATTCCAGTCTCGTATTGTTCGTGGAAAGAAGGATTGTCGGTATGCCTCTGTGTGGGCTCTAATCTCTCTGATTTTATCCTCATGGTCTCTTCGCGAGATATATAAAGGAGGGAGCAATACTGCTTGACTCCTCGGTGAAGGTATGTTCTCGAACCTTCAACAAAAGACCGTACCGAGCTACTGAGCGTCTCTCCTGCAGAGTCTTCCACTGGAGTTTATCTATCATCTCCGTAACGCTTTCGCGATTACTAAATGATCCTGTAACGAACCGCGTTGCTCTCCGTTGGATCTTCTCTATCTCTTCTATCAACCCTATCTGGTATGGATCCCACACTGCTGAGCAGTATTCAAGCAGTGGGCGAACAAGCGTACTGTAACCTATTCCTTTGTTTTCGGATTGCATTTCCTTAGGATTCTTCCAATGAATCTCAGTCTGGCATCTACTTAACCGACGATCAACTTTATATGATCATTCCATTTTAAATCACTCCTAATGCGTACTCCCAGATAATTTATGGAATTAACTGCTTCCAGTTGCTGACCTCACATATTGAAGCTAAATGATAAGGGATATTTCTTTCTATGTATTCGCAGCACATTACACTTGTCTATATTGAGATTCAATTGCCATTCCCTGCACCATGCGTCAATTCGCTGCAGATCCTCCTGCATTTCAGTACAATTTTCCATTGTTACAACCTCTCGATACACCACAGCATCATCTGCAAAAAGCCTCAGTGAACTTCCGATGTCATCCACAACGTCATTTATGTACATTGTGAATAGGAACAGTCCTAAGACACTCCCCTACGGCACACCCGAAATCATTCTTACTTCGGAAGACTTTTCTCCATTGAGAATGACATGCTGGGTTCTGTTATCTAGGAACTCTTCAATCCAATGACACAATTGGTCTGATAGTCCATATGCTCTTACTTTGTTCGTTAAACGACTGTGGGAACTATCGAACGCCTTGCGAAAGTCAAGAAACACGGCATCTACCTGTGAACCCGTGTCTATGGCCCTCTGAGTCTCGTGGACGAATAGCGCGAGCTGGGTTTCACATGACCGTCTTTTTCGAAACCCATGCTGATTCCTACAGAGTAGATTTCTAGTCTCCAGAAAAGTCATTATATTCGAACATAATACGTGTTCCAAAATTCTACAACTGATCGACGTTAGAGATATAGTTATATAGTTCTGCACATCTGTTCGACGTTCCTTCTTGAAAACTGGGATGACGTGTGCCCTTTTCCAATCCTTTGGAACGCTACGCTCTTCTAGAGACCTACGGTACACCGCTGCAAGAAGGGGGGCAAGTTCCTTCGCGTACTCTGTGTAAAATCGAACTGGTATCCCATCAGGTCCAGCTCTTTTGAGCGATTTTAATTGTTTCTCTATCCCTCTGTCGTCTATGTCTATATCTACCATTTTGTCATCTGTGCGACAATCTAGAGAAGGAACTACAGTGCAGTCTTCCTCTGTGAAACAGCTTTGGAAAAAGACATTTAGTATTTCGGCCTTTAGTCTGTCATCCTCTGTTTCAGTACCATTTTGGTCACAGAGTGTCTGGACATTTTGTTTTGATCCACCTACCGCTTTGACATACGACCAAAATTTCTTAGGATTTTCTGCCAAGTCAGCACATAGAACTTTACTTTCAAATTCATTGAGCGCCTCTCGCATAGCTCTCCTCACACTACATTTCGCTTCGTGTAATTTTTGTTTGTCTGCAAGGCTTTGGCTATGTTTATGTTTGCTGTGAAGTTCCCTTTTCTTCCGCAGCAGTTTTCTAACTCGGTTGTTGTACCACGGTGGCTCTTTTCCATCTCTTACGATCTTGTTTGGCACATACTCATCTAACGCATATTGTACGATGGTTTTGAACTTTGTCCACTGATCCTCAACACTATCTGTACTTGAGACAAAACTTTTGTGTTAAGCCATCAGTGACTCTGTGATCTGCTTTTTGTCACTTTTGCATACCATTCGTCACGTGATGCCGACGGTATGCCTATCTTTGGAAGGCGTCATCATTCTCGATTAAGAGTAATCGATTGTCATTCTGCTGGCGCAACGTTGACATCCATATTTTGTCTAACTTTAAAACTTCCTCTTTTCTATTGAAATTGTTATGGTGTTTGTGAATCTCTATTACTTCTCTACACATGCGCGCATGATAATGGGATGTTAGTGCTAGGACTCTTAATGAGACAGGCGTTCTAGCATGAACATCCCATTATCATGCGCGCATGTATAGAGAAGCAATAGAGATTCAAATACACCATAACAATTTTAATAGAAAAGAGGAAGTTTTAAATGAAATGATAATTAAACGGACACCCTAGCTGCAAACAGGCGTTGATGTACTTTATTGGGGACATGTTGAAAATGTGTGCCCCGACCGGGACTCGAACCCGGGATCTCCTGCTTACAAGGCAGACGCTCTATCCATCTGAGCCACCGCGGGCACAGAGGATAGTGCGACTGCAGGGACTAATCCCTTGCACGCTCCCCGTGAGATCCACATACCCAACATGTCCACAACACTACATTCGTAGTGCGCCTAATGTTTGCCCATCATACTCATTACTCGTGGCAGATTAATCTACCAAGTCCCGTACGAGTTTGGGCATAGCGTGTGCGTTCGCACAAGAAGGTCAATGGCCGGGAAGCCATATTTTAACTATATATGACGGTAGTATCTGTTCCCGAAAGAACGGTTACCGTGGATGACCATGCAGCTTTGCTAGAAATGAAATGATAACTAAACGGACACCCTAGCTGCAAACAGGCGTTGATGTACTTTATTGGGGACATTTTGAAAATGTGTGCCCCGACCGGGACTCGAACCCGGGATCTCCTGCTTACAAGGCAGACGCTCTATCCATCTGAGCCACCGCGGGCACAGAGGATAGTGCGACTGCAGGGACTAATCCCTTGCACGCTCCCCGTGAGATCCACATACCCAACATGTCCACAACACTACATTCGTAGTGCGCCTAATAGATGTTTGCCCATCATACTCATTACTCGTGGCAGATTAATCTACCAAGTCCCGTACGAGTTCGGGCATAGCGTGTGCGTTCGCACAAGAAGGTCAATGACCGGAAAGCCATATTTTAACTATATATGACGGTAGTATCTGTTCCCGAAAGAACGGTTACCGTGGATGACCATGCAGCTTTGCTAGAAATGAAATGATAATTAAACGGACACCCTAGCTGCAAACAGGCGTTGATGTACTTTATTGGGGACATGTTGAAAATGTGTGCCCCGACCGGGACTCGAACCCGGGATCTCCTGCTTACATGGCAGACGCTCTATCCATCTGAGCCACCGAGGACACAGAGGATAGTGCGACTGCATATGATGGGCAAACATCTATTAGGCGCACTACGAATGTAGTGTTGTGGACATGTTGGGAATGTGGATCTCACGGGGAGCGTGCAAGGGATTAGTCCCTGCAGACGCACTATCCTCTGTGCCCGCGGTGGCTCAGATGGATAGAGCGTCTGCCTTGTAAGCAGGAGATCCAGGGTTCGAGTCCCGGTCGGGGCACACATTTTCAAAATGTCCCCAATAAAGTACATCAACGCCTGTTGGCAGCTAGGGTGTCCGTTTAATTATCATTTCATTTCTAGCAAAGCTGCATGGTCATCCACGGTAACCGTTCTTTCGGGAACAGATACTACCGTCATATATAGGAAGTTTTAAAGTTAGACAAAATATGGATGTCGACGTTGCGCCAGCAGAATGACAATCGATTACTCGTAATCGAGAATGATGACGCCTTCCAAAGATAGGCATACCGTCGGCATCACGTGACGAATGGTGGTGCCCTCTATGCGCTCTATAAATGCGAGAGTACCTGCAGGCTCAGTGGCAGTAGCCGGACGACCTCAGAAGATGTCTCCCGCAGATGGAGACGAAACGTCAGGTGGAAATTTTATACATCGACCACGGCCTCTCAGCCCCGAAGTTTCAACTGAGGAGAGTGGAGGCGCACCTGAAGATTACGCCTCTCTCAGCACAGCAGCGCCGTCGCTTCATTGTCAACACAGAGCGAAATACGGAAGTGCTCTGCCCAGTCAACGTTATCGAGTAGGATGGAGACAGATTAAGTTTCTGATGAAATGTACAATCGTGGACAAAACTAGCGAGACCCCTCCCCTTTTCGTTATGCTGATCCGCACAGCTGTAAAGTCTGCTACACAGCCGGCCGCGGTGGTCTCGCGGTTCTAGGCGCGCAGTCCGGAACCGTGCGACTGCTACGGTCGCAGGTTCGAATCCTGCCTCGGGCATGAATGTGTGTGATGTCCTTCGGTTAGTTAGGTTTAATTAGTTCTAAGTTCTAGGGGACTTATGACCACAGCAGTTGAGTCCCATAGTGCTCAGAGCCATTTGAACCATTTTCTGCTACACAGCATAACAGGCAAGGCGACGAAGTGCTACCAACATACTATGCACAGTCGTGAAATGGAAAAACTATCCGAGCTTTGTCAGACTGTTTTCAATCATGTGTATGACTATATTAGTGCTGTTAAACACAACAAGTAAATATAAGATGGAAATGAAAGAAGAAACGCTAATTAGTATGAATTGTACTAATAAAAATGGATTTCAGCTTGTCGAGATAACATAACTGTTATAGTAAGACAAAGTACCCCAGATCGTTACGAATTAGCAAAACATTATGCGCATTCGGCTGCGAAACGGTCTGTGTCAACGTTCAGACCAGTCATACTGAATTACCGTTGCTGACCTACCATGAAAGTGTGCAAATTTAGCAATGCGTGAAGATTCATAACGAAATTCAGTTAAAAATCATTCAGTGCCACGCATAAGTCAAATCAGTTATTGACAGAAGCGGAAAAGTAATCAGTAACAAGTATGAAATTCTACAAGAACTTCATATTTACATCCACAGGGCGCCGGTACAGAATAAAGGTAGCAATAAAACGTATTGGGGGCGCGAGAATTTCTTAAAATTGCATTACTGATAGTCTATCTGCCTCCATCGAGAATAGAACCGAAAACAAACCGCCGCTCGGTATTAGTCGAGCGGTCTGAGGCGCTGCAGTCATGGACTCAGTGGCTGGTAATGGCGGAGGTTCGAGTCCTCCCTCGGACATGGATGTGTGTGTTTGTCCTTAGGATAATTATAGGTTAAGTAGTGTGTAAGCTTAGGGACTGATGACCTTATCAGTTAAGTCCCACAAGATTTCACACACATTTAAACATTTTTTTTTCCAAAAACAAACCAGACCTCCCTTGTAGTAGCAAACACTTTTCACTACGCTAGCAGACAACCCAAGCAAACAGCACTCTATTATTACACCAGACTTGAATAAGCCGGCAATTTTGCAATGAAAATGGCAAAATGATCTGCAGTTTCTGTTGCATAGAGCTTTCTGGACTCAAAAACAAGAATTTTCTACCTTTATGTCACCGCTTATGTGACAATCATTCTGGATGCTTATCGAAATAAATACTACTATTAAGCGAGTAAATTTAGTAGGATAATTCTGTACCACCCCAGGAAATAAACAGCTACATAGCTGCCAAACGTATTCTACAATGTTTAGAATTCTTCATTAGACTCGCCACAGCCCGAAAACGTTCATTAGCCGAAGCGTTTCTTAAGCTGCCTAGCAATGGGAACACCCACACTTCTAAAACGCGGTGGCATTAATACTAGGATCTGAATTGCCACGTGTAGGGAAATGAATTTTATTTGCATTCCTGTAAACGTGATTTGGATCGAAAGCATATCTACGAGTAATATGCTGATGTATCGACTGCAAGTAGAACATTTACAGGAAAGAGTAGGGGGAATTATTTATGCGATCCTCATCTTCAGTAACTGTCGTAGCTATTTTCGTTGTTAGGGTTGGGTTGGGTTGTTTTGGGGAAGGAGACCAGACAGCGAGGTCATCGGCCTCAACGGATTAGGGAAGGACGGGGAAGGAAGTCGGCCGTGCCCTTTGAAAGGAACCATCCCGGCATTTGCCTGGAGCGATTTGGGGAAATCACGGAAAACCTAAGTCAGGATGGCCGGACGCGGGATTGAACCGTCGTCCTCCCGAATGCGAGTCCAGTGTCTAACCACTGCGCCACCTCGCTCGGTTTCGTTGTTAGGATTTCGTCACCTAAATCGGTAAACATGGAACCCTACTAGTCTCACTTTCTGCACCGTCTATCTGTCTACCCAGCCCTTAAAACCAGTTTTGCTAATTCGTAACGATCTGGGGTACTTTGTCTTACTAAAACAGTTATGTTATCTCGATAAGCTGAAATTCATTTTTATTAGTACAGTTCATACTAATTAGCGTTTCTTCTTTCATTTATATCTTACATTTACATGTTGTGTTTAACACACTAATCAGCATTAATATAGTCACACACATGATTGAAAACAGTCTGAGAAAATTTGGATAGTCTGTCAATTTCACGCCTGTGCATAGTATGTTGGTAGCACTTCGTCGCCTTGCCTGTTATGCTGTGTGGCAGACTTTAAAGCTGTGCGGATCAGGATAACGAAAAGGGGAGGGGTCTCGCTCGTTTCGTCCACGACTGTACGTTCGTAATTGTTGCATTTTGAACTGCAAGAGAGCAGTTTGTAAATCTGTGCATCAACTGAGGCTTTCATAGTCATTTCCACGGGACTGGAAGACGGTCCAGATCATAGCAACCTATAAAAAGGGCAGAAAATCGGATGCACATAATTACCGACCAATTTCACTGACATACATTTGTTGTAGAATCATGGAACATATTTTGTGTTCAGACAAAATGACCTTTCTAGATTCAGCTCATCTGCAGAAACCATCACGGTTTTAGGAAACAGCGGTCATGCGAGACACAGCTGGCCCTCTTCGTGCATGATGTACAACAGGCTCTAGATACCGGCTCCCAGGTTGATGCCATATTCCTCGACTTTAGAAAGGCGTTCGATTCAGTTCCGCACTGTCGCTTGCTCCAAAAAGTGCGCGCTTACGGTGTATCAGATGACATATGCGGTTCGATAGAAAGTTTTCTAACAGACAGAGATCAGTATGTCGTCCTGAATGGGGAGACTTCAACAAAAACAAGCGTAACTTCAGGTGTGCCCCGGGCAGCGTAATAGGTCCGCTGCTTTTTACGATTTACATAAAAGATCTGGTTGATGGTATTGACAGCGGCATTAGACTGTTTTCCGATGGTGCTGTTGTCTACAGGAAAGTAATATCACACGAAACTTGTGAACAAATCAATGAGGATTTGCAGAAAATAAATGCGTGGTGTAACGACAGTTATCTCTCAATATTAGTGAGTGTAACCTACTGCATATAACAAGGCGAAAATCCCCATTAATGTATGAGTACAAAATAAATGCCCAGTCTTTGGAAGCTGTAACATCCGTCAAGTATCTGGGTGTGACTATAGGAAATCATCTCAAATGGAACGATCAGATTACACAAGTAATGGGTAAGGCGAACTCTAGACTGCGGTTTATTGGTAGAAACCTGGAGCGATGCAGTCCTTCAACAAAGGAAACTGCTTACAGTACTTTAGTTCATCTGTATGGGACCCTTACCAGTTGGGTCTCATTCAAGAGATTGAGAAGATCCAAAGAATAGCGGCAAGATTCGTGACTGGTACATTTAGCCATCGCGAGAGCGTTACAAATCGCATAGGAAGTGTGAAGTGGGACACACTTGCAGATAGACGACGCGCTAAACGGGACTGCTGACTAAATTCCAAAATCCCATCTTCGCCGACAATGTAGATCGTATATTATTACCATTACCTTTCATATTGCGCAATGATCACCATTCAAAGACAAGGGAAATTAGAGCTCTTACTGAGGCGTTCAGACAGTCGTTTTTCCCTCACGCGATCCGTGAGTGGAACAGAGGGCGGGGGGGGGGGGGGGGTTTGAATATGACTTTGGCGCGAATATTGCCTCCCGCTACACACCGCTCGGTGGCTAGTGGAGTATATGTAGATGTAGATGTAGACTGCTGTAAATTATCTATCAACTCTATGGCAAAGAACTGTTCCAAAATTTAGTAAATATTTTATTCGTTTACGTAATAAAGTGATCTAATATTTCATGAGTTATAATTTGATGAGCCTTCTCCCAGAGAAATCAAAGTATCCACAGTTACGGCTGGACAAAAGTTGCGTCAGGTCACAACACTCAATTTGTTGCTAACATCCGAAAGCAACACAGTATATATCAGAGACCAGGCTGGTGCTGTGCGTATTGCAGTATCTTCGGTAGAGCCTTTCATACAATTTAAAATTTCAGAAAACATTGTGTAATTGAAGCAAAGCAGCGATCGGTATAAAATGCTAAATATCAGATGAAAACAGTCTCGATCGCGTTTCCCGATTTCTGTTCTTTAGCAACCGGTTTCGACCCTTTCCTCACGCGATCTTAAAGGCTTTTCCCCGCTGCAGCACAGTAATAACACATATTCAGTATAGAGGGATGAAAAAATGACTAAACAACATCAAAAATATAAGAAACTGTAATTAAAAAGTACGAAGTTATTATACCCATTATGGCTGCTGGTGACGGCAGACGGAGCGAAGTCCGTCTAAGTTGATGTTGTTGTTGTTGTTGTGGTCTTCAGTCGTGAGACTGGTTTGTGGCAGCTCTCCATGCTACCCTATCCTGTGCAAGTTTCTTCATCTCCCAGTACCTACTGCAACCTACATCCTTCTGAATCTGCTTAGTGTATTCATCTCTTGGTCTCCACGGTTTTTACCCTCCACGTTGCCCTCCAATGCTAAATTGGTGATCCCTTGATGCCTCAGGACATGTCCTACTAACCGATCCCTTCTTCTTGTCAAGTTGTGCCACAAACTCCTCTTCTCCCCAATTCTATTCAATACCTCCTCATTAGTTATGTGATCTACCCACCTTATCTTCAGCATTCTTCTGTAGCACCACATTTCGAAAGCTTCTATTCTCTTCCTATCCAAACTGTTTACCGTCCATGTTTCACTTCCATACATGGCTACACTCCATATAAATACTTTCAGAAACGACTTTCTGACACTTAAATCTATACTCGATGTTAACAAATTTCTCTTCTTCAGAAACGCTTTCCTTGCCATTGCCAGTCTACATTTTGTATCCTCTCTACTTCGACCATCATCAGTTATTTTGCTCCCCAAATAGCAAAACTCCTTTACTACTTTAAGTGTCTCACTTCCTAATCTAATTCCCTCAGCATCACCCGACTTAATTCGACTACATTCCATTATCCTCGTTTTGCTTTTGTTGATGTTCATCTTATATCCTCCTTTCAAGACAATGTCCATTACATTCAACTGCTCTTCCAAGTCCTTTGATGTCTCTGACAGAATTACAATGTCATCGGCGAACCTCAAAGCTTTTATTTCTTCTCCATGGATTTTAATACCTACTCCGAATTCTTCTTTTGTTTCCTTTACTGCTTGCTCAATATACAAATTGAATAACATTGGGGAGAGGCTACAACCCTGTCTCACTCCCTTCCCAACCACTGCTTCCCTTTCATGTCCCTCGACTCTTATAACTGCCATCTGGTTTCTGTACAAATTGTAAATAGCCTTTGGCTCCCTGTATTTTACTACTGCCACATTTAGAATTTGGAAGAGAGTATTCCAGTCGCCGGCCGTGGTGGCCAAGCGGTTAAAGGCGCTACAGTCTGGAACCGCGCGACCGCTACGGTCGCAGCTTCGAATCCTGCCTCGGGCGTGGATGTGTGTGATGTCCTTAGCTTAGTTTGGTTTGAGTAGTTCTAAGTTCTAGGGGACTGTTGACCTTAGAAGTTAAGTCCCATAGTGCTCAGAGCCGTTTTGAGTATTCCAGTCAACATTGTCAAAAGCTTTCTCTAAGTCTACAAATGCTAGAAACGTAGGTTTACCTTTCCTTAATCTATTTTCTAAGATAAGTCGTAAGGTCAGTATTGCCTCACTTGTTCCAATATTTCTACGGAATCCAAACTGATCTTCCCCGATGTCGGCTTCTACCAGTTTTTCCATTCGTCTGTAAAGAATTCGTGTTAGTATTTTGCAGCTGTGACTTATTAAACTGATAGTTCGGTAATTTTCACATCTCTCAACACCAGCTTTCTTTGGGATTGGAATTATTATATTCTTCTTGAAGTCTGAGGGTACTTCGCCTGTCTCATACATCTTGCTCACCAGATGGTAGAGTTTTGTCAGGACTGGCTCTCCCAAGGCCGTCAGTAGTTCTAACGGAATGTTGTCTACTTCCGGGGCCTTGTTTCGGCTCAGGTCTTTCAGTGCTCTGTCAAACTCTTCACGCAGTATCGTATCTCCCATTTCATCTTCATCTACATTCTCTTCCATTTCTATAATATTGTCCTCAAGTACATCGCTCTTGTATAGACCCTCTATATACTCCTTCCATCTTTCTGCTTTCCCTTCTTTTGTTAGAACTGGGTTTCCATCTGAGCTCTTGATATTCATACAAGTGGTTCTCTTTTCTCCAAAGGTCTCTTTAATTTTCCTGTAGGCAGTATCTATCTTACCCCTAGTGAGATAAGCCTCTACATCCATACATTTGTCTAGCCATCCGTGCTCAGCCATTTTGCACTTCCTGTCGATCTCATTTTTGAGACGTTTGTATTCCTTTTTGCCTGTTTCATTTACTGCATTTTTATATTTTCTCCTTTCATCAATTAAATTCAATATTTCTTCTGTTACCTAAGGATTTCTACTAGCCCTCGTCTTTTTACCTACTTGATCCTCTGCTGCCTTCACTACTTCATCCCTCAGAGCTATCCATTCTTCTTCTACTGTACTTCTTTCCCCCACTGCTGCTAATTGTTCCCTTATGCTCTCCCTTAACTCTGTACAACCTCTGGTTTAGTCAGTTTATCCAGGTCCCATCTCCTTAAATTCCCACATTTTTGCAGTTTCCTCAATTTTAATCTGCAGTTCATAACCAATAGATTGTGGTCAGAGTCCACATCTGCCCCTGGAAATGTCTTACAATTCAAAACCTGGTTACTAAATCTCTGTCTTACCATTATGTAATCTATCTGATACCTTTTAGTATCTCCGGGATTCTTCCATGTATGCAACCTCTTTTTATGATTCTTGAACCAAGTGTTAGCTATGATTAAGTTATGCTCTGTGCAAAATTCTACCAGACGGCTTCCTCTTTCATTTCATCGCCCCAATCCATATTCCTTCTCTCCCTTTTCCTACACTCGAATTCCAGTCACCCATGACTATTAAATTTTCGTCTCCCTTCACTATCTGAATAATTTCTTTTATCTCATCATAAATTTCATCAATTTCTTCATCATCTGCAGAGCTAGTTGGCATATAATCTTGTACTATTGTAGTAGGTGTGGGCTTCGTGTCTATCTTGGCCACAATAATGCGTTCACTATGCTGTTTGTAGTAGCTTACCCGCACGCCTATTTTTTTGTTCATTATTAAACCTACTCCTGCATTACCTCTATTTGATTTTGTATTTATAACTCTGTATTCACCTGACCAAAAGTCTTGTTCCTCCTGCCACCGAACTTCACTAATTCCCACTATATCTAACTTTAACCTACCCATTTCCCTTTTCAAATTTTCTAACCTACCTGCTCGATTTAGGGATCTGACATTCCACGCTCCGATCCGTAGAACGCCAGTTTTCTTTCTCCTGGTAACGACGTCCTCTTGAGTAGTCCCCGCCCGGAGTTCCGAATGGGGGACTATTTTACCTCCGGAGTATTTTACCCAAGAGGACGCCATCATCATTAACCATATAGTAGAGCTGCATGCCCTCGGGAAAAATTACGGCTGTAGTTTCCCCTTGCTTTCAGCCGTTCGCAGTACCAGAACAACAAGGCTGTTTTAGTTATTGTTACAAGACCAGATCAGTCAATCATCCAGACTGTTGCCCCTGCAACTACTGAAAAGGCTGCTGCCCCTCTTCAGGAACCACACGTTTGTCTGGCCTCTCAACAGATACCCCTCCGTTGTGGTTGCACCTACGGTACGGCCATCTGTATCGCTGAGGCACGCAAGCCTCCCCACCAACGGCAAGGTCCATGGTTCATGGGGGGAAGTTGATGGGTTGGTTGATTTGGCTGAGGGTACCAAACAGCGAGGTCATCGGTCCTGTCGGATGAGGGAAAGATGATAAAGGAAATCGGCCGTGCCTTTTCAAAGTAACCATTGCCTTATTTGCCTGAAACGATTTAGGGAAATCACGGAAAACCTAAGTCAGCATGGCCGGACGCAGGTTTGAACCGCCCTACTCCAGTGTACTGACCACTGCGCCTCCTCCGTAGATGTAAGGACGTCACTGCTGAATACGGCAGCTTTGGTCGAGGTTATATGCCGCAAGCTCAGAGAGCATTCTGTAATTCCAGCAATGCAACGACCGGTATAAAATCCTAGAAATCAAATAAAAACAGTCTCGATCGCGGTCCCAGCTAGCCGCCAGTTGCTGTGGTGACAATTTTTATTTTTATTGTTTTATGTGTTTAGGGAACTTTACTTTTCACGTCATTTACACAGATTTATCTATAAGATCAATGTACTATTTCTCTAAAAGTTCTCATAAAGAAGAATATAATAACAAAGAAGAAGAAGAAGACGAAGAAAGATGATACTGAAAACCTACTGAAGTATATTACATATCCACGGTATCAGGTTTTCTATAATCAGCTGAAGGCATGACCTACCACAGAAGTGGATGAAGATGACTGATAAGTGACTAGAATCAGTCATCTTAGTAACGTATTTTGTATCCTTTTTTGTATAAACATAAAACAGATTTGTGGGCTAGTGGCCATCATCTTTTGTAACATGTTTTATATTCATTTTATATGTACTTGTGTAATTTTGTGAACACATAGAGTCATAAAGTAAATAAGCAACATATTTAGTTTTTTAAGTTCACAAGCATCGAGAAAGAATAGTTATTTGGTTAACATTTAAGAAAATGCAATTCATAACATGATTATGTAAGACAATAATGCATTTTTGTCTGTAATAGTAAGCCCAAGACGGTCAGATTTAGTTTATATTACATTTATTTAACTCGACACATTGTCATTAGTTAACTATGAGTGATTCGCCAACTCTGATAGGCTGCAATAGATATGTTGATTTAGTTTATGCTAATCCCCCGTTCGGTATTCTGTAGAGCTTTGAGAAGTTATTTCACTTCAGAATATTCACTAAAAATAGTCAAGTCGGGTTATTGTTCCTTTACAGGTCAGACTTCGTATAAAGGGAGATGTTTTCACGGCATTAAAATCTATATAGTAAGACACTATGTATTCACAGGTTTAAGTTTAAAGTTACATAGCTCGTTAGTTAGTTACTTGTTCCATAGGTAAAATTCACCATAGAGGCTCTGATGTGGAACGTGTCAACAGAAGAAAAATCATATTTATATGGCTACACAGGGACCATTTACAGGTTGCTTTTTTTATGACGAATTATCTCCACTCAAGAATTCGTCTGTGGTATAAAAGGAGTTGTTAACTGTACTTTTGAAAACACTTGTGCTATCTGTCAGACATTTTATTTACAAGGGTAGACTGTGGATATTTCACCCATTTCTTTCCCAGAGTCAAATTCATCAAAAGAATGCTGCGCTAAGTTTTTCGATTGAGGATCGAAGCCGCGAACATCCCTACGGAGGTGGCCTCATACATAGATTCTCGATTGGGTTTACATCCAGACAATTTGGCGGCCAGGATAGTGCGAGAAACTCATCCTGGTGCTGTTCGAACAACGCTCGTACAGTGCGACCTGTGTGATACGTTGCATTGTCCTGCTGGTAGACGCCCAGGGAATGCCACGAAAACATTTCACCGACTATAACGCATGCAGGGCGTATGCTTTCAGATGTTTCATGGCGTACAGGCTAATGGCCATCTTTCTGATGAACCATAAAATGTGATGCGTATGAAAAGGCCACCCGTCGCCACTCAATGGACGTCCTACGGTAACAGCGTGTAAATTCCCGCCTTCGTCGCTGATGAAGCATGGGTGCATGAACCAGGTGCCTCTTGCAGAGGCCCATAGGAGTACATTCGCAAAACGGTCGTAGAGGTGACGCCTTTGGTAGCTCCTTGGTTCAAAAAATGGTTCAAATGGCTCTGAGCTCTATGGGACTTAACTGCTGTGGTGATCAGTCCTCTAGAACTTAGAACTACTTAAACCTAACTAACCTACAGACATCACACACATCCATGCCCCTTGGTTCAACTGGGCGGTCAGCTGCTGAAGAGTTGCCCGCCTAGCCGCCCACACACCACTCCACAGTCGTCATCTACGGCCTATGGTATGTGACAGTAGCCTCGGCGCCAGTTTTGGACAGTGCCATTTTACCCAGCATGGTATACTTTAAATACGGTGGCACTGCATGCGAAGAGCTTACGAACTAAGCCGTTTCGGAAATGTCTCCACCCTTTGCTCGAAAGTCAATGACCGTACCCTTTTCGGCGTCAGACACATCGCTCTATTTCCGCATTACGACAACGACTGCACTGTTTTTCCGTGTCCCCCTGACACGATTTATATACCCTCCATGGATAAAGCTGCTACTTGCCGTCTGCGAGTCGTTATTCCACGTTGATGGGCGGGGTCACGTTAATGTGACAGTACCATGTAAAAGGGGCCAGGAAAATACACACCTGGCCATTAAAATTGCTACACCAAGAAGAAATGCAGATGGTAAACGGGTATTCATGGGACAAATATATTATACTAGAACTGACATGTGATTACATTTTCACGCAATTTGGGTACATAGATCCTGAGAAATCAATACCCAGAACAGCCACCTCTGGCCGTAATAACGGCCTTGATACGCCTGGGCATTGAGTCAAACAGAGCTTGGATGGCGTCTACAGGTACAGCTGCCCATGCAGCTTCAACACGATACCACAGTTCATCAAGAGTAGTGACTAGTGTATTGTGACGAGCCAGTTGCTCGGCCACCATTGACCAGACGTTTTCAGTTGCTGAGAGATATGGAGAATGTGCTGGCCAAGGCAGCTGTCGAACATTTTCTGTATCCAGAAAGGCCCGTACAGGACCTGGAACATGCGGTCGTGCATTATCCTGCTGAAATATAGGGTTTCGCAGGGATCGAATGAAGGGTAGAGCTACGGGTCGTAACACATCTAAAATGTAACATCCACTGTTCAAAGTGCCGTCAAGGCGAACAAGAGCTGACCGAGACGTGTAACCAATGGCACCCCATACCATCACACCGGGTGATACGCCAGTATGGCGATGACGAATACACGCTTCCAATGTGCGTTCAACGCGATGTCGCGAAACACGGATGCGACCATCATGATGCTGTAAACAGAACCTGGATTCATCCGAAAAAATGACATTTTGCCATTGGTGCACCCAGGTTCGTCGTTGAGTACACCATCGCAGGCACTCCTGTCTGTGATGCAGAGTCAAGGGTAACCACAGATATGGTCTCCGAGCTAATAGTCCATGCTGCTGCAAACGTCGTCGAACTGTTCGTGCAGATGGTTGTTGTCTTGCAAACGTCCCCATGTGTTGATTCAGGGATCGAGACGTGGCTGCACGATCCATTCCAGCCATACGGATAAGACGCCTGTCATCTCGACTGCTAGTGATACGAGGCCGTTGGGATCCAGCACAGCGTTCTTTATTACGCTCCTGAACCCACCGATTCCATATTATGCTAACAATCATTGGATCTCGAACAACGCGAGCAGCAATGTCGCGATAAGATAAGCAGCAATCACGATAGGCTGCAATCCGACCTTTATCAAAGTCGGTAACGTGATGGTACGCATTTCTCCTCCTTATACGAGGGATCACAACAACGTTTCACCAGGCAACGCTTGTCAACTGCTGTTTGTGCATGAGAAATCGGTTGGAAACTGTTCTCATGTCAGCACGTTGTAGGTGCCAACCTTGTGTGAATGCTCTGAAAAGGTAATCATTTGCATATTACAGCATCTTCTTCCTGTCGGTTAAATTTCGCGTCTGTAGCACGTCATGTTCGTGGTGTAGCAATTTTAATGGCCAGCAGTGTATTTCACGCACTTTAAGATAGGCAACCATACTTATTTCGAACACCCAAGTTGCGGTTTACGTAAGATACTGATATTATGGCACATGAAATATTTTCTAGGTCTGTTTTATTTTGTCGACCTGTATATCGCACGTAATAACGACGATGTTAAGGGCAGAGAAATCCCGTCTGATACGAAAGGGTGCTGAAAATCTCTCTGTATGTATTAAACCAGGGACCTACAAATGACGGATAGGCTTCGTCCCGCCTTAGCCCTCAGTGGTTCACAATCCCACAACAGGCCACAGCAGTCCCCCACACCACCGCCGCCCCACACCGAACCCAGGGTTATTCTGCGGTTCGGACCGGTCGCTGTGGCCGAGCGATCCTAGGCGCATCAGTCCGGAACCGCGTTGCTCCTACAGTCGCAGGTTCGAATCCTGCCTCCGGCATGGATGTGTGTGATGTCCTTAGCTAGGTTTAAGTAGTTCTACGTCTAAGATGACTGATGACCTCTGATGTTAAGTCCCATAGTGCTTAGAGGCATTTGAACCATTTTGGTGCGGTTCGGCTCCTAGTGCCCCCCCCCCCCCCCCCCTGCCTGCGGAAGTCTCATACCAGACGAGTGTAGTCCCCATGTTTGCGTGGTAGAGTAATTACGAGATGTGGCTAGAAAAAAACCGGACTAGTACTGGTGAAACAATAAAACGAATGCAATAAGGCTGAATGTCGCGTGGCCTGTCACGTGACTCTCGCTCCGCCTACTGCTCGAGTTTCATCTGCCTCCTGCACTCAGTCTGCCCGTGGCGTCTGTTTTAAGTAGTTGACGTTTTGTCTGTGCGTCGGAAAATGTTGAGTGTACAGAAAGAACAGCGTGTTAACATCAAATTTTGTTTCAAACTAGGAAAATCTGCAAGTGAAACGTTTGTAATGTTACAACAAGTGTACGGCGATGATTGTTTATCGCGAACACAAGTGTTTGAGTGGTTTAAACGATTTAAAGATGGCCGCGAAGACACCAGTGATGACACTCGCACTGGCAGACCATTGTCAGCAAAAACTGATGCAAACATTGAAAAAATCGGTAAACTTGTTCGACAAGTTCGCCGTTTAACAATCAGAGCAGTGTCTGAGTTAACAGGAGTTGACAAGGAAAGTGTTAGGCAGATTCTTCATGAAAGTTTCAACATGAACAAAGTGTGTTCAAAAATGGTTCCAAAGTGTCTCACAATTGAACAGAAGGAACGCCGAAGAATGATTTGTTCTGACATCCTGGAAATCATTGAAAGTGATCCCACCTTTTTACAAAATGTTATTACTTGCGATGAATCGTGGTTTTTTACTTACGATCCCGAAACTAAACGCCAATCGATGCATTGGAAAACTCCTGGTTCTCCACGACAAAAAAAAGCACGAATGTCAAAATCGAAATTCAAGGCAATGACGATTGTTTTTTTTTTTTTTTACATCAAAGGGATTGTGCACATTGATTGGGTACCAGAGCGACAAACAGCGAATCAGCATTACTACATTAGCGTCCTGGCTACGCTACGTGAGCGAGTACGGAGAAAACGGAACGATTTGTGGAGAAAAAAGTCATGGATCTTTCACCAAGACAATGCCCCAGCTCACAGTGCGTTGTCAGTGAAGACGTTTTTGGCAAAACACAACATTCCCATCTTAGATCATCCACCCTACTCACCTGATTCGGCCCCCTGTGACTTTTTTCTTTTCCCTAAAGTCACGTCAGCTTTGAAAGGAACTAGATTTGAGACTGTTGAAGCAGTAAAAGAAAAAGCGACGGAAGTAATGTATGGACTTACCGAAAATGATCTGCAGCATTGCTATGAACAGTGGAAAATTCGTATGGAGCGGTGTAGAGACCGAGGAGGAGAGTACATTGAAGGAGATAACATGAAATTGTAAATAATTGTAAATAAATGTTTTTTTCCAGCATCAGTCCGGTTTTTTTCTAGCCGCACCTCGTATAGTGTACGTGTACATAGTGTTGCGCAGCAGTCGCCGATATAGTGTAACTGAGGCGGAATAGGGGAACCATCCCTCATTCGCCGAGGTCCATGGTAAATCGCCTAAAAAACCATCCACATGCTGGCTGGGGGTCGGAGGGCTTGGACTGCTTGGGGGAAGAGATCAGACAGCGAGGCCATCGGTCTCATCAGACTAGGGAACGATGAGGAAGGAAGTCGGCCGTGCCCTTTCAAAGAAACTATCCTGGCATTTGCCTGGCGCGATTTAGGTAAATCACAGAAAACCTAAATCAGGATGGCCGGACGCGGGATTGAACCGCTGTCCTCCCGAATGCGAGTCCAGTGTGGTAGTCACTGCGCCACCTCGCTCGGTAGGCTGGCCGGCTCACTGGACCTCGGATTCGTTCCGGGGACCGGTACGTCTTCTCACTCGGGGAGCAGCACGTTAGACCGCGTGGCTAGCCAAATCTCTCTTACTGTGCTCTGTCCGAGTATGGATCGGGGAAGGGACGGGGAGGGTGGGATGGGGAGGTGGGGGATAATGTAGTAGAGACTGTTATACAACGTCTCTTCACGGCACATTGTGCAGCGTCTTATGGAGAACAGATGTAGATGTCAAGCAGAAATCTTATTGTGACTTTCCATCGTATCCGTAAATGATGTTGCCGTAGCGACAGATCTAAAGGTAACACACTGGAATAACTGCAGTGCAAGAAATATTCACTCCAATCGTACCCCGTCAGAGGGTGACTTCTTTGACCAGTTATCACGTGTTTTTATGTCAAAATATATTTGGCAATTGCCACACCTTCATGACGCTCATATGCACATTAGGGAAAACACTTGTGCCCGAAAGCGCTATTCAGGGTGTAAGTTCACTATCTGAGTATCACTTGTTAAGTGGATGCTCACTGAATTTATCGAGACACTGGACCTCCCACACCTCCATTTACATCTATACTCCGCAAAACACTTTACGGTGTGTGGCGGAGAGTACTTCGTGTACCGCCCCCCGTTTCTGTTCCTGTTCGCGGGAAGAACGATTGCTCGGTAATCCCCCGTGAGAACTCCAGTATCTCTATTTTTGCACCCACGGTCGTTCCTCGAGATATACGTAGGAGGAGGTGAATATTGGTTGTCACTTCTAGCAACGTACGCTCGCATAATTTTAACAGTGACGCAGAACACCACTCTTGCAGCTTCTGCACTGGCGTTAGCTACCCACAAAAAAAATGGTTCATATGGCTCTGAGCACTATGGGACTTAACATCTGAGGTCATCAGTCCCCCAGAACTTAGAACTACTTAAACCTAACACACATCCATGCCCGAGGCAGGATTCGAACCTGCGACCGTAGCGGTCGCGCGGTTCCAGACCGTAGCGCCTAGAACCGCTCGGCCACAACGGCCGGCAGCTACCCATCGCCGCGACAGTTTCTCGCCTACTAAATGAACATATAAGGAAACGTGCTGCTGTTCTTTTGATCTTCTCCATTTCCTCAATCAGTCATACAGTAATAAGTCTTCCTGTCTACTTACAAATAAACAAATATTACAGTGGCAGCGCAAGTGAACATGGCTAACATGTTACCAGCCTAAATTACTAATATGATGATTGCTGACACTTATTGTGTTCCGTTTAAAGACAATACCATTTGCATGGTGAATCAAGAGTCATTAGGCACTGACAGACAACGTAGTTAGCTTAAGGTCAGATTCAAACAAAAGAAACAGCGTAAGTTCAAATGATGCCCCTCGCAGAATCCCAGTTCTTTGGATCAGTGCCTACACTACCATAGTTAGAAGAAGACAATACGACTCTAATATAAAAATAAGACTTACCATTTCTGCCTTAAAACACCAAATTCTATATAAATTTTCTGATGCTTGTCGTTCACGTGCAATTTGTGAGTTAAGCATTATAATTTTTTGTATGTTCATGAAGTTATTAATTTACGAAGTTGAGAGAGGATGTGACGCTATATTAGTGATTACAATATCGAGTCAAATTTACAAATAATTTAGCTATGTGAGTACACTCATTA
The DNA here is from genome assembly GCF_023898315.1 of Schistocerca nitens. Classification (NCBI taxonomy): domain Eukaryota; kingdom Metazoa; phylum Arthropoda; class Insecta; order Orthoptera; family Acrididae; genus Schistocerca; species Schistocerca nitens. Next base: position 85,466,746 of record NC_064623.1, on the reverse strand, counting down.
GCGTGACGTTTCACACCTCCGCCGCCTTCCCCCGGACCCCGCCTAGTGTGCACACACTCCAGGAAGTGTCGAGGCGAACACGACCCGATTTGTACGTACATGTACACAGGTACTCCACGGGTGGCAAGTAAATACTTCAACTGATACACGAAAGAAGGAAGCACAAAAATGTTCAAGAAAATTCAGAAATGGAGAAATACTAGTCCCTTAAGAATGGAATACATCGGATGTGCAGGGATGTAAAGGCCAAATGACTGCATGAAGAATGTGAAACACGAGTCGACAGGGAAAAGATGGGGGATGCACTATTAGAATGCTAATTTAAAAAAGCTTTGGACGCCTTAAGTTGAAATATGGCAGAAGGGACAGATAACATTTTATCGGAATTTTTAAGATCATTTGGGAAAGTAGCCACAAAACGACTATTCACGTTGGTGTGTGGAATGTATGACAAATCTAATCCACATAAGAATAAAGATAGCAAAAGCCGACAAGTGGGAGAATTATCACATAATGAGCTCAATGACTCAGTTACGGCTTAAATTTGCTGACAAGAATAATATGCTAAAGAACTGAAAAGAAAATTGAGAATATGTCAGATGACAGTTTCGCTATAGGAAAGGCAAAGGTACCAGAGAGGCAGTTCTAAAGTTGGGGTTGATATTAGAAGCAAGACTGATGAAAACTAAAGACACATTCGTAGGATTTGTCGAGCGGGAAAAAGCGGTGAGGATATAAAATGGTTCAAGACTCTCGAGAAAATAGGGGAAAACTATGACAAAAGACAGGTAGAGCACAATATGTACAAGAAGAAAGGTAGAACTTTAAGAGTGGAAGACCAAGAGCGAAGTGCTCGCATTAGAAAGGGTGTAAAACAAGGATGTAGCCTTTCACCCTATACTTTTCAATCTACACATCGAGGAGGCAGTGATGGAAATAATATAAAGATTCAAGAGTGGGATAAGAATTCAATGTGAAATCATATCAATGACATGATTCGCTGATGACATTGCTATTCTAAGTGAAACTGAAGAAGAATTACAGGATCTATTGAGTGGGATGAAGAGTCTAAGGAGTACAGAATATGGATTGAGAGTAATCGAAGAAAGACGTAATGAGAAGTAGCAGAAATGAGAATAGCGAGAAGCGTAACATCAGAACTGGGGATCAACGAGTAGATGAAGTTAAGAAATTCTGCTACCTAGGCAGCAAAGTAACCCATGACGAACTTAGCAAGGAGGACAAAAAAAGCAGACTAGCATTGGCAAAAAGGCCAATCCTGGCCAAGAGAAGTCTTCTAGGATCAAACATAAGCCTTAATTTGAGAAAGAAATTTCTGAAAATGGACGTTTGGAGAACAGCATTGTATGGTAGTCAACCGTGGACTGTGGGCACACGAGATCAGAAGCCTTTGAGGTGTGGTCTTTGAAGGCTCATTACATTTTCCTCGTCTTCTGCCAATGAACAGAAGTCTGCCATCGACTTTACATTCTACTGAGCCTCTGCTTTCATTCTATTTCATATCCGCGCACTTTTTATGAGTTAACAGATTCCAACTTTTATTCACTGATACTGTAGCTATGTTTTAGCGCCCGCTGAAGTGTCAGATTTTACGTGTATGAACATATAAAGTAAGTTGTCACTCTCTGCGACAATTCTTATCAAGGCGTGACAATACAATATAAAATTAAATAATTAAGAACACCAGCCGTCTGCATTTTGAATGTAATTTATTTATGCGAGCAGTTTCGGTGTTTCACTACGCCGTCTTCAAGCCTGCTTAGATTGACTCAACAGCACATAATGGGTGTTTGTCTTCAGGTGTCTACACCTATAGTAGTTGGCGTGGTTATGTTGTTTCGAATTAAGTGCTGTACTTTTAATGCCTTGACACTAACCGATGTATCGCTTGCGGTAAAGTCATTGACATCCACATTTTCATTTAGCTACCTACTCATGAAGGCACCGAATGACTTATTACACATTTCATATTTCGTAGCACGCCTTGACACAGTTTTTGTGTCAGGGTAGATATTTTGATATATTTGGGAAAGATGATACACTGATTGCTCTCCTTAAGGCCTTGAATGTTCGCTTGGATTTGGTTTTTTTGCATGATATGTAAATGTTCCAACATCATTTTTGACTTTATACGAAGTAAGCATACGGTCTTCATATATTTCTTGAATTTATTTTTACATCTACTAGAAACATTCTTTTGTCCACCTTCAGTGACATTGCCTTTTGAAGTAATGCTTACAGATTTTGGGTATATCACAACATGTTGTTGTTGTTGTGGTCTTCAGTCCAGAGACTGGTTTGATGCAGCTCTCCACGCTACCCTATCCTGTGCAAGCTTCGTCATATCCGAGTAACTACTGCAACTTACATCCTTCTGAATCTTCTTAGTGTATTCATCTCTTGGTCTCCCTCTACGATTTTTACCCTCCACGCTGCCCTCCAATACTAAATTGGTGATCCCTTGATGCCTCAGAACGTGTCCTACCAACCTATCCTTTCTTCTGGTTAAGTTGTGCCACAAATTTCTCTTCTTCCCAATTCTGTTCAGTACCTCCTCATTAGTTACGTGATCTACCCATCTAATCTTCAGCATTCTTCTGCAGCACCACTTTTCGAAAGCTTCTATTCTCTTCTTGTCTATTTATGGTCCATGTTTCACTTGCATACGTGGCTACATATAAATACTTTCAGAAACGACTTCCTGACACTTAAATTTATACTCGATGTTAACAAATTCTCTTCTTCAGAAACGGTTTCCTTGCCATTGCCAGTATACATTTTATATACTTTCTACTTCGGCCATCATTAGTTATTTTGCTCCCCAAATAGCAAAACTCCTTTACTACTTTAAGTGTCTCATTTCCTAATCTAATTCCCTCAGCATCACCCGACTTAATTCGACTACATTCCATTATCCTCGTTTTGCTTTTGTTGATGTTCATCTTATATCCTCCATTCAAGACACTGTCCATTCCATTCAACTGCTCTTCCAAGTCCTTTGCTGTCTCTGACAGAATTACAATGTCATCGGCGAAACTCAACGTTTTTATTTCTTCTCCATGGATTTTAATTCCTACTCCAAAGTTTTCTTTTGTTTTCTTTACTGCTTGCTCAATATACAAATTGAATAACATCGGGGATAGGCTGCAACCTCGTCTCACTCCCTTCCCAACCACTGCTTCCCCTTCATGCCCCTCGACTCTCATAACTGCCTTCTGGTTTCTGTACAAATTGTAAATAGCCTTTCGCTCAATGTACGAGGGCTATTCCGAAAGTAAGGTCCGATAGGTCGCGAAATGGAAACCACGGTAAAAATCAAAAATGTTTTATTTGCAACAGTTAGATACACCTTGCAGCTACTTATCTCCATAGTCGCCGACCCGACTTAGACGTGTATCGTAGCGTTGTACCAACTTTCCCATACCCTCGCTATAGAAGGCAGCCGCCAGTGCTCTCCGCCAATTCTCTACGCTGGCCTACGGCTCGTTGTCTTGTGCCGAAATGTTGTCTTCATAACCAGCGGTTCATGTGACCTGAGCTGAAACTCAGAGGGAGACAATTACGGGCTGTATTGTGGGTAATCTCACATTTCCATTTGAAAACGATGCAGGAGCATCTTCATTGCCCCTGCAGAATGCGGCTGAGAATTGTCTTGAAGACGAAAGAGCACGACAGTTATGTAATGTTAGCTGCATAGCTTCAGGGGAAATTTCTCACCAGGCCCCCGTACTTGGCGGCAGACACTATTTTCTAGACATCTTTACGCACTCACTGCGAGCTCAGAAATGAGAAGAGCGACGTGATGCTAACTGGGGTTATACTAGAGACACTACCCAACACATCTGTGCAAAGCTTTATCGGATTTTCATAGTCGTTTCCATTTCGTGACCGATCGGACCTTACTTTCGGAATAGCCCTCGTATTTTACCCCTGCCACTTGCAGAATTTGAAAGAGAGTATTCCAGTCAACATTGTCGAAAGCTTTCTCTAAGTTTGCAAATGCTAGAAACATAGATAATTACATACATTTGGTTCTGTAGCACATCTACGGATACTCGCGTATAACTTCTGCCGTCATAAGCGTCTTGATGTCTCCCACAGCATAATCCAGTATTTAACAGACAAGTGGACTCGTCCTTTATTTCTTGTCCACTCCGCTGGTCTGTTTCTCTGGTCATGTCACGTTAGCCTCTTTCTTACCCTGCATATGGGCTACGTATCATGTAGAGAAACGTATATTCGGTTTTCTGATTGAATTAAATGTTTTACGATATAGTGTGTAAATATCCCAGTACATGCCTTTAGACTTAATCCGAAATTTGTAAGTTCGCTCTAGCACTTAGTTACACACATGTCTATCAGCAGACTTCACACCTCTTGGTAGTATTAGTTACTAGTTCTTCCTTATGATATTTCGGCATTTCATACATAGTGAGAATTCGTTACGGTGTATTACATTAGCTTTACAGTTGGTTTCTTTAAAAGTTGTTTTTCTTATGAATGTGTAACTGATAACTTAATTTGACGTAACGTTAAATTTGTGTACTTATTTGGTTTTATTAGTACGAGGGCCATTCTACTATGGTAGATCGTGCGAACATGTGCAATCATCGCAGTGAATACAAGCCTGAGATGTTTCATTACCGAACTCAACCCACAGATTGTGACCGCATGCGAGGATGGCCCAATATGACCGACACAAACAGTGAGTGTGCGCTCGGCTGTGCTACAAGATGGATGCTCCCGCACCCGCGCTACATATCATAGCTAATTCCAAGCGACTTCGACTTGTCCTAACTGAAGAAACGATTGCATGGGAGGCGCTTCGCAGACAGGGCCGATAACCTCTCGGCATTTCGGCTCAAGGTGTCACACAATGACGGCAATGCCAACGGCATATTTGGCAGTCTGTGCTGATGAACTGCGAAACTATTCTGAAGGACACAAGTTGATTTTGATTCATTGTTGTTCCATTGCTATTTGCAGACAATAAATTTACAGAGAGTACCAATGCGTGTGCCCCATCACAAGGTATACCGTAATAGCTGCCACTTATGGAGTGACCTTCGTATATGGCGTCTGGTGGTGGTGGTGGTAGGCTCCTATGGGACCAAACTGCTGACATCATCGGTCCCTAGGCTTACACACTACTTAATCTACCTCAAACTAACTTACGCTAAGGACAACACAGACCCCCATGCCCGAGGGAGGACTCGAACCTCCAACGGGGGGAGCCGCGCGAACCGTGCCAAATCGCTTCGGACCGCGCGGCTGGTGTCTGGTAATGTAAGTGTCGTGTGACTGGGATCTCCCGTCGAGCAGACCATTCGTCGGGTGCAAGTCTTTCGATTTGACGCCACTTCGGCGACTTGCGCGTGGGTGGGGATGAAATGATGATGATTAGGACAACACAACACCCAGTCCCTGAGCGGACAAAATCTCCGACCCAGCCGGGAATCGAACCCGGGCCCTTACGATTGACATTCTGTCGCGCTGACCGCTCAACTACCGGGTGCGAACTGGTGTCTGGTGATACAGATGGTTAACGTGGGGTACGACTCCACTACATGGTTTTATATTTTACAAGTATATGACAACATATAATTAATTTACCATCAGATTGTATTCATCAGTACACAAGATGTGTTCAGTATGCACAGTAATAGTTTTTTTTCTGAAGGCAGGTTTGTTTCATTCAGGGTTCCAATACTCCATATTAGTCTCGCCGCCCCCTTATGGCAACAAAAACATATTTTTCATCATAGTCTTCATTCAGTGCGACAGCTTCACGCCACCTTACTCGGATGGACTCTATGCCCCCACATGGTACCACTCTACTGGGCGTCGTCCGAGCCAACGTCTTGCTGCATCAGAAACCTGCCCATCATCCACGTAAGGCTTCTCACAGAGTGCATCCTTCATTGGGCCACACAGATGGAAGTCAGAAGGTACGAGGGCGGATGGAGAAGAATGGTCGAATGAAGTTTTGTGAGCTCCTCTCGGGTGGGCAGACCTGCGTGAGGCCTTGTCTTGTCATAGAAAAGGAGAAGTTCGTTTGGACTTTTGTGGCGACGAACACGCTCAAGTCGTTTCTTCAGTTCTCTGAGGGTAGCACAATACACTTCAGAGTTGATCGTTGCACCATCAGGGAGGACATCAGACAGAGTACCCATTGAGAGTCCCAGCCGACCGTCGCCGTGACTTTACTAGCTGAGGGTATGGCTGCGAATTTTTTCTTCGAAGAAGAGGAGGTGTGGCGCCACTCCTTGGATTGCCATTTTGTTTCCGAATCAAAGTGATGAACACGTGTTTCATATCCTGTGATCCTGTTACACAAAAAATTGTTACGGTAAGCCTTGTAACGCAGAGACAATTCTGCACAAATGGTCCTTCGTTGCCCTTTATGGTCTGTTACGCAGCCAGGAAGCCAGCTGGAACACGCCTTTTAGTACCCCAACTGGCGGACCAGTCTGTCAGTACTACCAGCGGTAACGTCCAGATCAGGAGCGACGAGTTTTATTGCGATGCCTCGATCACCTCCAATGAGACTGTCTGCACGTTCCAATGATTCAGGAGTCACAGCTGTGTGCGGACGCCGGCCGCTGTGGGCGAGCGGTCCTAGGCGCTTCAGTGTGGAACTGCGTTTCTGCTACGGTCGCAGGTTCGATTCCTGCCTCGGACATGGATGTGTGTGATGTCCTTAGGTTAGTTAGGTTTAAGTAGTTCCAAGTTCTAGGGGACTGATGACCTCAGATGTTAAGTCCCGTAGTGTTCAGAGCCATTTTGATACGCCTGGGCATTGAGTCAAACACAGCTTGGATGGCGTGTACAGCTACAGCTGCCCGTGCAGCTTCAACACGATACCACAGTTCATCAAGAGTAGTGACTGGCGTGTTGTGACGAACCAGTTGCTCGCCCACCACTGACCAGACGTTTTCAATTGGTGAGAGATCTGGAGAATGTGCTGGCCAGGGCAACAGTCGAACATTTTCTGTATCCAGAATGCCCGTACATCACCAGCAACATACGGTCGCGCATTATCCTGCTGAAATGTACTGTTTCGCAGGGATCGAATGAGGGGTAGAGCCACGGGTCGTAACACATCTGAAACGTAACGTCCACTGTTCAAAGTGCCGTCAATGCGAACAAGAGGTGACCGAGACGTGTAACCAATGGCACCCCATACCATCACACTGGGTGATGACGAATATACGCTTCCAATGTGCGTTCACCGCGATGTCGCCAAACACGGATGAGACCATCATGATGCTGTAAACAGAACCTGGATTCATCCGAAAAAATGACGTTTTGCCATTCGTGTACCCAGGTTCGTCGTCGACTACACCATCGCAGGTGCTCGTGTCTGTGATACAGCGTCAAGGGTAACTGCAGCCACGGTCTCCGAACTGATAGTCCATGCTGCTGCAAACGTCGTCGAACTGTTCGTGCAGATGGTTGTCTTGCAAACGTCCCCATCCGTTGACTCAGGGATCGAGACGTGGCTGCACGATCCGTTACAGCCATGCGGATAAGGTGCCTGTCATCTCGACTGCTAGTGATACGAGGCTTTGGGATCCAGCACGGCGTTCCGTACTACCCTCCTCCACACACCGATTCCATATTCTGCTAACAGTTATTGGATCTCGACCAACGCGATCAGCAATGTCGCGATACGATGAACCGCAATCGCGATAGGCTACAGTTCGACCTTTATCAAAGTCGGAAACGTGATGGTACGCATTTCTCCTCCTTACACGAGGCACCACAACAACGTTTGACCAGGCAACGCCGATCAACTGCTGTTTGTGTATGATAAATCGGTTAGAAACTTTGCTCATGTCAGCACGTTGTAGGTGTCGCCACCAGCGCCAACCTTGTGGGAATGCTCTGAAAAGCTAATCATTTGCATATCACCGCATCTTCTTCCTGTCGGTTAAATTTCGCGGCTGTAGCACATCTTCGTGGTGTAGCAATTTTAATGGCCAGTAGTGTAGTTCTAAGTTCTAGGGGACTGATGACCTCAGATGTTGAGTCCCATGGTACTTAGAGCCATTTGAACAATTTTGTGTGTGGACGACGTTGTTACGATGACTACAGACCCGTCGACAAACGACTCACCGTGCTTTTGTTCAATGCCGTGTCTCTGTAGACATTCGGCGAGCACCTATGAATATCTGCAGTCCTCTCGTTTTCCGCCATAAGAAATGGCATGACAGCTCTCTGCTTGGAAAACACCTCCGTTACAGGCACCATTTTGAAGGCTACGAATAGCACTGCCACCTGTCGAAATTTCATGATGCTATAGGCACTGAAGCGGGAACAGTTCACGATGTCCCTTAAGAAATTCTGCATCTTCCCTACCGAAATTGCCGGAGAAAAAAAAAAATTGCTTCACTTTCATCAATAGAGATATGTTGATGTCCGCCTCCGTAGCTGATTTCCCAGTGCGGCTGAGTCTCATACGTGCGACCTGGGTTCGATTCCCGGTGCTGCCAGGGCTCCTCCCTTCATCTACATCTACATGGATACTCTGCAAATAACATTTAACTGTGTGGCAGAGGGTTCATGGAACCACATTCACAATTCCCTGTTATTCCAATCTCGTATAGCGCCGGAATAAACGAACACCTATATCTTTCCGTACGTGCTTTGATTTCCCTTATTTTATCATTCATGGTGATCTCCCTATGTAGGTCGGCGTCAACATAATATTTTCGCACTCGGAGGAGAAAGTTGGTGATTGGAATCTCGTGAGAAGATTACTCCGCAACGAAAAACGCCTTAGTTTTAATTATGTCCATCCCAAATTCTGTACTATTTCAGTTACACTCTCTCCTCTATAACGCGATAATTCAAAACGTGCTGCCCTTCTTTGAACTTTTTCGATGCACTCCGTCAATTCCTATCTCTTAAGGATCCCACACTGAGCAGCAGTATTCTAAAAGAGGACAGACAAGAATAGTGTAGGCAGTCTCCTCAGTAGATCTGTTACATTTTCTAAGTGTCCTGCCAATAAAACGCAGTCTTTGGTAAGCCATCCCTACAACATTGTCTGTCTGTTCCTTCCAATTTAACTTGTCAGTAATTATAATTCTTAGGTATATTTTGGAATCTACGACCTTCAAATTTAACCGATTCATCGCGTAACCGAAGTTAAACGGATTCCTTTTAGCAGCCCGCATCTCGTGGTCGTGCGGTAGCGTTCTCGCTTCTCACGCCCGGGTTCCCGGGTTCGATTCCCGGCGGGGTCAGGGATTTTCTCTGCCTCGTGATGGCTGGGTGTTGTGTGCTGTCCTTAGGTTAGTTAGGTTTAAGTAGTTCTAAGTTCTAGGGGACTGATGACCATAGATGTTAAGTCCCATAGTGCTCAGAGCCATTTGAACCATTCCTTTTAGCACTCATGTGGATGATCTTACACTTTTTCTTATTAGGAGTCAAATGCCAATTTTCGCACCATTCAGATATCTTTTCTAAATAGTTTTGCAATTTGTTTTGATCTTCTGATGACTTTATTAGTCGATAAACGACAGCGTCATCTGCAGACAGCGTAAGACGGCTACTCACATTGTGTCCCAAATCGTTTATATAGGTAAGGAACGGCAAAGAGCCTATAACACTACCTTGGGGAAAGCAGAAATCACTTCCGTTTTACTCGATGACTTTTCGTCAGTTAATACGAACTACACTACTGGTCATTAGAGTTGCTACTCCACGAAGATGACATGCTACAGACGCGAAATTTAACCGACAGGAAGAAGATGCTGTGATATGCAAATGATTAGCTTTTCAGAGGATTCACACAAGGTTGGCGCCGGTGGCTACACCTACAACATGCTGACATGAGGAACGTTTCCAACCGACTTCTCATACACAAACAGCAGTTGACCGGCGTTGCCTGGTGAAACGTTGTTGAGATGCCTCGTGCAAGGAGGAGAAATGCGTACCATCACGTTTCCCACTTTGATAAAAGTCGGATTGTAGCCTATCGCGATTGCGGTTTATCGCATCGCGACATTGGTACTCGCGTTCGTCGAGATCCAATGAATGTTAGCAGAATTGGGAATCGGTGGTATGGGGTGCCATTGGTTACACGTCTCGGTCACCTCTTGTTCACATTGACGGGACATTGAACAGTGGACGTTACATTTCAGATGTGTTACGACCCGTGGCTCTACCCTTCATTCGATCCCTGCGAAACCCTACATTTCAGCAGGATAATTCACGACCGCATGTTGCAGGTCCTGTACGGGCCTTTCTGGATACAGAAAATGTTCGACTGATGCCATGGCCAGCACATTCTCCAGATCTCTCACCAATTGAAAACGTCTGGTCAATGGTGGCCGAGCAACTGGCTCGTCACAATACGCCAATCACTACTCTTGAACTGTGGTATCGTGTTGAAGCTGCATGGACAGCTGTACCTGTACACGCCATCCAAGCTCTGTTCGATTCAATGCCCAGGCGTATCAAGGCCGTTATTACGGCCAGAGGTGGTTGTTCTGGGTACTGATTTCTCAGGATCTATGCACCCAAATTGCGTGAAAATGTAATGACAAGTCAGTAGTAGTATAATATATTTGTCCAATGAATACCCGTTAATCATCTGCATTTCTTCTTAGTGTAGCAATTTTAATCGCCAGTAGTGTATGACCTCTCTGTCAGGATATCACGAATCCAGTCACATAACTGAGGCGATATTCTATAAGCACGCAATTTCACTACAAGCCGCTTGTGTGGCACAGTGTCAAAAGCCCTCCCGGAAATCCAGAAATACGGAATCGATCTGAATTCCCTTTGTCGGAGAAACGGGAGTGGGGTGCACTCAGCATCGTGGGGCCAAGTGAGGAGCCACCCAACAGAGTAGTACAGCATCCAGGGTTGAGAAACACAACGACCAGGAGAGTGGTATACTGACAGCATGCGTCTTCATATCGTATCCAGTGACGCCACTGACGAACGAGGACACGGCGGTCGGTCGGACCTGACTTGGGCGTCTACAAACACAACACGGAACCTTACCTACGTGTATACAGGGTGGTCCATTGATAGTGACCGGGCCAAATATATCACGAAGTAAGCATCAAACTAAGAAACTACAAAGAACGAAACTTGTCTAGCTTGAAAGAGGAAACCAGATGGCGCAATGGTTGGTCCGTTAGATGGCGCTGCCGTCGTTCAAACGAATATCAACTGCGCTTTTTTTCAGTAACAGCCTTCATTTTTTATTACATATTCGTGTAGTACGTAAAGAAATATCAATGTTTTAGTTGGACCACCTTTTTCGCTTTGTGATAGATGGCGCTGTAATAGTGACAAAGATGTGGCACACAAATTTAGACGAACGGTTGGTAACAGGTATGTTTTTTAAATTAAAATACAGAATGTAGGTACGTTTGAACATTTTATTCCGGTTGTTCCAATGTGATACATGTACCTTTGTGAACTTATCACTTCTGAGAACGCATGCTGTTACAGCGTGATTACCTGTAAATACCACATTAATGCAATAAATGCTCAAAATGATGTCCGTCAACGTCAATGCATTTGGCAATACGTGTAACGACATTCCTCTCAACAGCGAGTAGTTCGCCTTCCATAATGTTCGCACATGCATTGACAATGCGCTGACTCATGTTGTCAGGCGTTATCGGTGGATCACGATAGCAAATATTCTTCAACTTTCCCCACATAAAAAATCCGGGGACGTCAGACCCGGCAAACGTGTGGGCCATGGTATGGTGCTTCGACGACCAATCCACCTCTCATGAAATTGCTATTCAATACCGCTTCAACCGCACACGAGCTATGTGCCGGACATACATCATGTTGGAAGTACACCGCCATTCTGTCGCTGATGTTCCACTTGTCGCAGCCATCGTGGATATTCCGTTGCCCAATAGTTGCATATTATGCCGGTTTACGTTACCGCTGTTGGTGAATGACGCTTCGTCGCTAAATACACTCCTGGAAATTGAAATAAGAACACCGTGAATTCATTGTCCCAGGAAGGGGAAACTTTATTGACACATTCCTGGGGTCAGATACATCACATGATCACACTGACAGAACCACAGGCACATAGACACAGGCAACAGAGCATGCACAATGTCGGCACTAGTACAGTGTATATCCACCTTTCGCAGCAATGCAGGCTGCTATTCTCCCATGGAGACAATCGTAGAGATGCTGGATGTAGTCCTGTGGAACGGCTTGCCATGCCATTTCCACCTGGCGCCTCAGTTGGACCAGCGTTCGTGCTGGACGTGCAGACCGCGTGAGACGACGCTTCATCCAGTCCCAAACATGCTCAATGGGGGACAGATCCGGAGATCTTGCTGGCCAGGGTAGTTGACTTACACCTTCTAGAGCACGTTGGGTGGCACGGGATACATGCGGACGTGCATTGTCCTGTTGGAACAGGAAGTTCCCTTGCCGGTCTAGGAATTGTAGAACGACGGGTTCGATGACGGTTTGGATGTACCGTGCACTATTCAGTGTCCCCTCGACGATCACCAGTGGTGTACGGCCAGTGTAGGAGATCGCTCCCCACACCATGATGCCGGGTGTTGGCCCTGTGTGCCTCGGTCGTATGCAGTCCTGATTGTGGCGCTCACCTGCACGGCGCCAAACACGCATACGACCATCATTGGCACCAAGGCAGAAGCGACTCTCATCGCTGAAGACGACACGTCTCCATTCGTCCCTCCATTCACGCCTGTCGCGACACCACTGGAGGCGGGCTGCACGATGTTGGGGCGTGAGCGGAAGACGGCCTAACGGTGTGTGGGACCGTAGCCCAGCTTCATGGAGACGGTTGCGAATGGTCCTCGCCGATACCCCAGGAGCAACAGTGTCCCTAATTTGCTGGGAAGTGGCGGTGCGGTCCCCTACGGCACTGCGTAGGATCCTACGGTCTTGGCGTGCATCCGTGCGTCGCTGCGGTCCGGTCCCAGGTCGACGGGCACGTGCACCTTCCGCCGACCACTGGCGACAACATCGATATACTGTGGAGACCTCACGCCCCACGTGTTGAGCAATTCGGCGGTACGTCCACCCGGTCTCCCGCATGCCCACTATACGCCCTCGCTCAAAGTTCGTCAACTGCACATACGGTTCACGTCCACGCTGTCGCGGCATGCTACCAGTGTTAAAGACTGCGATGGAGCTCCGTATGCCACGGCAAACTGGCTGACACTGACGGCGGCGGTGCACAAATGCTGCGCAGCTAGCGCCATTCGACGGCCAACACCGCGGTTCCTGGTGTGTCCGCTGTGCCGTGCGTGTGATCATTGCTAGTACAGCCCTCTCGCAGTGTCCGGAGCAAGTATGGTGGGTCTGACACACCGGTGTCAATGTGTTCTTTTTTCCATTTCCAGGAGTGTAGAACGCATGCAAAAAATCTGTCATCGTCCCGTAATTTCTCTTGTGCCCAGTGGCAGAACTGTACACGACGATCAAAGAAATATGGTACGGGTGCAATCGATGTTGATGTAGCATTCCTACACCGACGTTTTTGAGATTCCCCATTCTCGCGCTTTTTGTATGCTACTGATACGCGGATTATCCGCGACAACAGCTAAAACACTTACTTGGGACATCATCATTTGTTGCAGGGCGTGGTTGACGTTTCACATGTGGCTGAACACTTCCTGTTTCGTTAAATAAGGTAGCTATCCGGCGAACGGTCCGGACACTTGGATGATGTCGTCCAGGATACCGAGCAGCATACATAGCACACGCTCGTTGGGCATTTTGATCACAATAGCCATACATCAACACGATATCGACCTTTTCCGCAATTGGTAAACGGTCCATTTTAACACGGGTAATGTATCACGAAGAAAATACAGTCCGCACTGGCGGAATGTTACGTGATACCACGTACTTATACGTTTGTGACTATTACAGCGCCATCTGTCACAAAGCGAAAAAAGTGGTCCAACTAAAACATTCATATTTCTTTACGTACTACACGAATATGTTACAGAAAAATGGGGGTTCCTATTTTTAAAAAATCGCAGTTGATATCCGTTTGACCTATGGCAGCGCCATCTAGCGGGCCAACCATAGCGCCATCTGGTTTCCCCCTTCAAGCTAGACGAGTTTCGTTCTTTGTAGTTGTTTCGTTTGACGCTTATTTCGTGAGATATTTGGCCCGGTCACGATCGATGGACCACCCTGTAGATAGGGATATAATTTTCCTAATATTGCATTTGAAATTAACACTTCATAGGGGGACAAAAGCGCTAATGTAACCGCACACTTGCAATTGACTGTCACAGAAACAGGCTACCAGACTACTGTACGTATCAAGATCCTGCGGCTTGTGTACCAGTGGTGTTTATTGGCAGCTGGCGCCATCGGCCCGAAACCGTGACGGCTCCAGCTGCCGCTCGCCTTGAGCCTCCCTCTTGAGGCTTGAGCCTTGAGCGTTGAGCCACTTGACCACGGACGGCGTCAGCAGGCAGGCCGGGCGCCGTCCGGAAGTGGCTGCCGCTCCACGGGCTTCGAGCACCTGTCGCGGTCCGCAACTTCGTTATTTCGGTGGAGGCGGCGAGAAGAGGCTCCTTCTGTGGCGATGCTGGGAACGCAGCCGACTCAGACACCTGTCAGCAGCGAGCGAGGCCCACAGCTACTTACCAGACGCGCTGGAAGCCTCGTGTAGGAAACGCAGTGTCGAGGCCGAGTCCCAAGCTAGAGTGTCTCACAACCTGCCACGCAACATTAGCTTTAGACGCCGCCCAGACGATGCAGTTGGCTGCAGTGGTGCACAAAGCTGCACCAAATATAGGCACATCTAGTCTCTGGAAGTCCATCTTCGTACAAGACGGTTGAGGGACTTTGGCTGCTCAGTATACGGGCTGTAAATTTTAAGTGAACACATGGTGTGTGTCCGCAGCTCGTGGTCGTGCGGTAACTTTCTCGCTTCCCGTGCCCGGTTTCCCGGGTTCGATTCCCGGCGGGGTCAGGGACTTTCTCTGCCTCGTGATGACTGGGTGTTGTGTGATGTCCTTAGGTAAGTTAGGTTTAAGTAGTTCTAAGTTATAGGGGACTGATGACCATAGATGTTAAGTCCCATAGTGCTCAGAGCCAATTTTTTGAACATGGTGTGTCGTGGGGCGATCACTCTGTTTTTAAAATAATTGAAAAGCCACGATCGCTTCAATATCGTTTACTAGATGACCGGTTTCAGCACTCTGAAGGTGCCATCATCAGATCTGTGAAGGTATAACATAACAGGTTTCAGGGAGAGCTTACATGAGTTAACTATATACATTACAATTATTACAGAACCACATACCCGAAACGTGGAGTAACATTTATAAAACCATATGGACAGCATGGCATATGAGGCAGACCATCTGATAAAATCATTGTCACAACCAATAAAAAATAATAAAAAACTGCTCTCATGGTCGTTCTTTTTATAAAATATACAACTGAAGTCACCACCGGTCGGCATCATCACTGCCTTATTCCGCGCAGGCTTACCTGCTGTGATTCCAGCGGTTCTCAACCGGCCACCAGACAGCGCTGTCCAAGCAGCGCATACACAGTCCCACGGTATAACCACTCATTACTACTAAAACACAACTTTACTATAACTGCTTGTCACACACCCATGCAAAGCCCACATTTGCGCATACATTTCCTGTACGTACTACAATCACTATAAAGTACGTCAATTACAAAGTAAAAGCATCTGAGGCACAGACATTATCCATTAGTGCCTTACAAAAGTACGCTAAAACTAAAACTCTCCCTCTCTCCCCATAGGATGGGGACCCAATCTGAATCTGCTGAAAAAAGTAATATTTGGGTCAACATTTGTAAAACTTTAATTCCTCTCTCTCATAACCCATCCTATGGGGAGAAAGGCAGAGTTTTAGTTTTAGCGAATCAAAATTTACGAAGTAAATAAGTATTTTTTATTTATCCGTAACCGTTTTCCACGCTAAAATGGGAACATAGATTTGATTGAATTACAGCACTCACTACCAAGAATCAAAAGAAATGTTTAAGACAAAATGTACGTAGCTTTTTATGTAGAATCTGATTCTGCAATAAAAAATTGGGGTTCCCATTTGAAATTTTAAAGTTTCCTCCCTCACCACCCCAAAGGAGATGGGGTGCTGGGCTAATTTTAGCAGCAGCAGATGTCCCTCTCGAAAATAATCAACTTTGGGCTCTACACATTTTTTCGTGTGAGGGTTATTTTTCGAGTTATTCTGGTTTGCCAACTTAAAATTTACATCCTGTATGACACAAAATTAAAAACGCATTCAGCCCTTTGTATTTTAAATGTAATTCATTTGTGTGATAAGTTTCTGTGTTTCACTAGAGCATCTTCAGGCTCCTGTGTGAAGACAACAACAATAATGAATTTTCCGCTCTGCAACGGAGTGTGCACTGATATGAAATTTCCTGGGGGATTAAAACTGTAGGATAGCTTCTGTGAAGTTTGGAAGGTAGGAGACGAGGTACTGGCGGAAGTAAAGCTGTGGGGACGGGGCGTGATCTGTGCTTGGGTAGCTGAGATGGTAGAGCACTTCCCCGCGAAAGGCAAAGGTCCCGAGTTCGAGTCTAGGTCCACCACACAGTTTTAATCTGCCAGGAAGTCTCTTAACAACAGTAATGACGATGTGAACTACATAATGAAGGGGCATTGTAAAATTTAAGAGATGAAATATGTACAGTGTTTATATGTAGTAAACATTTAACAAAAACCAAACTACACACGATATGACATTAAAGTCTATGATAAACTGAGGAATAAAACGAGAAAATAATTGCACATTGTGTAAGTATACACCGAGTTGACAAAACACTTGGGATACCTCCTAATATAGTCTCGGACTTTGTTTTGCCCGGCGTACCACTGCAGCTGGACGTGGCATGACTCAAGTCGCTGTGAGTCCCATGCAGAAGTACTGAGCCATCCTACCCCTATAGAAGTTTCCACCATCGCTTACAACAAGTCGCCCTGCTTGTCACCTCGGCAGCCGTCGCACACCACCTACACCTGGGAATCGTTAACCACTGCTTGCTTGCTCTACTTCCTGCTGGCCACATACATCGCATCATCTCCAGCGCCAGGCCTGTGCCCTGCTACGTAATAAAGTTTCAGTTCTTTTCGTACCGACTGGTGGCACTTCTTATCAATCAGTCTTGACAGTCTTGACGAGACCACGGCTGGTACTGGTTATGGGAACCCTGACGGCACAATTGAACGACACTGTCGTGGGGCCTTTTTTTCAGGAGGACAATGTTTATCCGCGCATGGCTCGTGTCTCTATGAACTGTCTGCGTGATGCTGAGGTACTCCCGTGGCCACCAAGGTTCCCAGATTGTTCCCGATGGAACATACGTAGGACCAGTTTAGAGCCCGAGTCTGTCCCAAATCCAGAAGATCAAGGGCGAGTTACAACAACTGTGGGCCGGCTTGACTCGGCAGAGGGTCAAAATTTTTGTAAATTTGTGGTACATTCCTATGGGACCAAACTACTGAGGTCATCGGTCGCTAGGCTTAAACACTACTTAATTTAACTTACGCTAACGACAACACACATACACTGATGCCCGAGGGAGGACTCGAATCTCCGGCGGGTGTAGCCGCGTGAACCGTGACAACGGGTCCTAAAAAAAATGATCTCAAGTGTGTGTGAAATCTTATGGGACTTAGCTGCTGAGGTCATCAGTCCCTAAGCTTACACACTACTTAACCTAAATTATCCTAAGGACAAACACACACATCCATGCCCGAGGGAGAACTCGAACCTCCGCCGGGACCAGCCGCACAGTCCATGACTGCAGTGTCCCAGACCGCTCGGCTAATACCGCGCGGCAACGCGTCCTAGACCGCGCGGCTACCAGAGGATGCAATAGCCTTACACCACCCATATCAACCCAATTAGTGCGTGTATTGAGGTCAGGGGGACTGCAAAGTCATTCTATAGGCTCACACTCCCAAGTTGTTTGTGAATTTGACTCGATTTTGTGTAATCACTGAAATAACACCACATGCCCTCTCAGCCTGTGGAGTTTAATTTCGTTTCCTCCTCGGCTTCAGTGTGCTTCAGTTCTTTAGTCAGGCAGTGTATGTGGATGACATGGAGGGTAACGAGTGTAGTGCTGTGAGGATGTTGGCAAGTGACGCAATTATGTTGGTTGGTTGGTTGATTTGGGAGAAGGGATCAAACAGCGAAGTCATCGGCCCGATCGGATATGGGAGGATGGGGAAGGAAGTCGGCCGCGACCTTTTAGAGGAACCATGTCGGCATTTTCCTGAAGTGATTTAGGGAAATTACGGGAAACCTAAATCAGGATGGCCGGACGTGGGTTTGAACAGTCGCCCTCTCTCATGCGAGTCCAGTGTGGTAACCACTGCGCCACCTCGCTCAGTACACAGTTATTTAGAGGGAAGTGGCGTCGCTACGGACTTTTTATGAAAGGCTGTGACAATTGATATTATCAGCGCCACGCACCTAGATGCACTAGTGCACCCTAAATGCAAATAAATGTAATGTCATACGTAGAAATAGGCATACGATAATATTTGACTATGTTCTCTCAGACGTCTGTGGTATCGTTCACCATCTCCTGGGATCTAAGCGACACTATCTGCAGCTAATGGGGTGGACGACGTCATAGCCCTTATGGTGGGAAGGCATGTGCTAAACTCAAATTTATCGAAGTGTTCCTTAGCAAACGTAATTCTCGCAGCAATGAGATAGCCGGCCGTTGTGACGAGCGGTTCTAGGTGCTTCAGTCCGGAACCGCGCTGCTGCTACGGTCGCAGGTTCGAATCCTGCCTCGGGCATGGGTGTGTGTGATGTCCTTAGATTATTTAGATTTAAGTAGTTCTAAGTTCTAGGGGATTGATGACCTCAGAAGTTAAGTCCCATAGCGCTCAGAGCCATTTGAACCATTCTGATATTACGAAATACGGCTTTAAATGTGTTAAACCAGTTTATATAACTCTTAAAGCCCTTTACTGTTATTGCTATTCTTAGTGTCATTTAGATATCGTCCCATACTGCTTAGAGCCATTTGAACCAATGAGATAGCTTATAAAACACTTCGCATAGGCGAAATACTGATGCTAAACTGTGTTCGCATTGACCCTGTGTCCATAATCATGTTGTTCAAATGGAGATGATGTCTTAACTACTGACGACGCCTTTTGGCACAATTATTTTATTAATCTCCATTGCAGGATGTAATTTTAGATTCTTTACTTCTGATGAAGGTATATTAAACACACCGAAACCTTGGTCAAGAATTTTAATAAATCTTTATCCTGCAACTGTTTTGGCTATCATCTTTTACCGTGAAGACATTGTATGTAGACGTGGGTATATCTAAGGACGTGACAGAGCAGCAGAAAGGGGGCCATCGTGTTTCGCCGTGCCCATGGCCACGCGATGTGTGAAGCTGCTGGATTTGTTGGTGTTTCGTGGCGTACTGTTTAATGTGTCTAGTTCGCAGCTCGTGGTCTTGTGGCTAGCGTTGTTGCCTCTGGATCACGGGGCCCCGGGTTCGATTCCCTGCCGGTTTGGGGATTTTCTCTGCCCGGGGACTGGGTGTTTGTGTTGTCCTCAACATTTCATCATCATTCGTGAAAGTGGCTAGATTGGACTGTGTAAATTTTGGGACTTTGACGGGCGCTGATGACCTCTCAGCTGAGCGCCCCACAAACCAAACGTCATCGTCATCAACGTGTCTACAAGCATTGGGTAACACGTCTGGCCACGAAAGACGACGTCAGAGTTTTGGTCGAGACTGAGAGCAAGTGGAGACGTTTTTCACGTTTTGTGACACAAAATCGCTTCCAGACCGGACAGGAATCGTTGCAAGCAGTGAAAGAAGGTCCATCTCAACCAGCGAGAGAACATTGCGACGGGATCTGCATGCAATGAACGTTTGGAGTCTGTCAGCTCGCAACAAGCCATTGCTCACAAAGGCACATAAATCTGCGCGTCTTCTAGGGGATACAAGTAGTCTAACGTGAACAGTAGCTGACCGGCGGAACGTAATGTCGTCTGATGAACCACATTTTTGCCTATACTCGAAGAAAGCACGTCGTCGAATGCATAGAAGGCCAAATGCAGCATCTCGTCCAGAATGTGAGCAAGGTCAGGTTCAAGTCGGAAGTGTGTATGTGATGTTTTGGGGCTGTTTTTCTTATCACGAATTGGGTTCTCTCACTGAGGTAACCATTGACATAAACCAGGATACTTATTTAAACTCTGAATGGTCTGGGTTTGCCTTCCAATCAACAGCTGAAGCATCCATCAGGAGGGCTCCAGGGAAGTGTAACAGGACGTCTGTATTTTCTCTATACATAAGTAATCTGGCAGACAGAATAAGTGGATTAGCCGAGCGGTCTAAGGCGCTGCAGTCATGGACTGTGCTACATAGGATGCGACGTACCTGCACACCCTTGTGGACGCACTTCCTAACCAAATCCAGGCGGTTATCAAATCCAGCGACCCAATTACAGCGGTATTAAATGACGCTCGTAATGATATCTATAGGAGTAACTAATTTGTTGTCCCGTGAGGTTGCATCTCGTGCGTGATCGCTAACCTTTGTAAGTAGGCTGTTTACGTTTTTATGTTGGTAACGCCATGTAGCGCGCTCCATTAAAATCGCTGACTGCACCGCGTGCAGTCTGTGGCTGGTTTGCATTGTTGGAATATTCGTTATTGTAGTGTTGGGCAGTTGGATGTGAACAGCCGGTAGCGTTGGGCAGTTGGAGGTGAGCCGCCAGCAGTGGTGGATGTGGGGAGAGAGATGCCAGAGTTCTGAGATGTTAATATGAGCGGACGATCTGGACGTGTGTCCGTCAGAAAAAGGAAATCTGTTAAACTGGATGTCAAGAATATATATATATATATATATATATATATATATATATATATATATATAATGACTTTTGAACATTATTACGGTAAATACATTGCTTGTCCTCTACCGAAATATTTCATTTGCTAACTATATGCCTATCAGCAGTTAGTGCCTTCAGTAGTTAGAATCTTTTATTTAGCTGGCAGTATTTGCACTCGCTGTATTGCAGTAGTTCGAGTAACGAAGATTCTTGTGAGGTAAGTGATTCATGAAGGGTATAGGTTATTGTTAGTCTGGGCTATTCTTTGGTAGGGATTATTGAAAGTCAGATTGCGTTGCGCTAAAATATTGTGTGTCAGTTCAGAAATGATCAGAATAAGTAAAGAGAAAACAGTCTCAGTACGTTCAGTTTCACTCTGGAGTTTGAAAAATGAAGTAACGTAGTAGTTTCACCAGCACAGCCATTCTTTTCATACAAAAGCAGGGTGTATACGATCCGGGAAAAACCCGGGAATTTTTTCATCCGGGAGAAAACCGGGAAAAACCCGGGAATTTTTTTAGAATTCTGGGAAATTTTCATTGTTTTAGTTTTCAGCTTAAGTTTTGTGATTTTTACTGGTAAGAACCAATATTCTAACAAAGGATATTACTGTATCCCGCTATTGCAGAATAATACTGCAACAGCAAAACATGAACGAGAGAAAAAGAAGTAAAAAAAATTAAGCTGCAAAGGAAATGCGCCATATAGAACAACAAAACACAGTGCTCATACAACCGTCTACCAACAGCAAAGCGTGTCAAAGGCTTTAGGAAGACTATGCAATACTTCCTAACAACAAATTGCCTCCGATGACCGTGATGTGACAACTGTTTAAATTAGATTCGTTTGAGCAGAGGCGGGCGGGCTCTTGCGCATGCGCAGTTGAGTCGCGTATGAGTAGAACCTTCTTTCGCTTCTGGTTACAGAAGTATGGCTGGGCGCCACTTCTTAATATTACCACGGTTCGGAAATATAGTAAATCTGGCGCTGATGCCCAGAACAGTCTGAGTTGTGGTGGGGAGATGGGCCATCACCACGTGACCTGTGTTTACGTTCAGTGATTTTGTTGTTTCCTCTTAGTTTATTGCTCTCACGTTAAATGATAACAAACGGATTTTTGCGGCCCGGAGTTATCAAATCAATTAAAATACTTTCGCATAATTACAGAAGGCTAAAATGTTATTAGTTTTAGATTTTATTTCCACCTTCCTGACGGTTAAGCATTAATCGCCTTGCAGAACAATGAAGTTATTTTTGTCGGTTTGCTAAAGAGATTTGGCTTTCATTAATCTTTTCTGTTTTATTTGAAGCGAAGTGTTTAATTTCGGCTTTTGGCTAGTTTCAACTGTTCGCTGCATTTAAAGTGCACGTATGGCATTATGCCATAATAAAGACCCAAACATGAGATAATACAGTACTGGTACTCCAAGAAAATTTACATACGAATCTGGACATATGAATGTGCATTTTAAGCCGAATTATGCATTTTAGCATGGTTCACGAAATTCCGATACTCTTGAAGTATCCTCTGATGTCTTGTTTCTTGTATGACATAATGTAAGATCTTTTAATGTTTTACACGTACGAACATATGGGCTTCCTGCGTCATCGTAGCTGCGTAAGTGCGGTGACGCCTATTGTCTAGCGCTCTCTTCGAACTGAAAACGAACCTATTTCTAACAGGTCGCAGGAAAATATTGCGAATGGTGGTTTGAAAAGCGTTACATTCAAACCAAATTTCCTTTTACGCAAGATGAACTATGTGTGAGAATGTACGATGAATTACTTAAATCACTAAACGTTTGCCTCTCATTTAAAAATCAGCTCTTTGAGGACGACCATTTAGAAGAATTTCGAGCCCACAAGATCAAACATTTACGTCGTTATTAAAAATTTTACTGGCACATTTATGTGATGTATCTTAAAATGTAACACGCGCAAAAAGATCAACATTATATGTGGAAGCTTAGCTTTGTGGTGTCACCGCTAGACACCACACTTGCTAGGTGGTAACTTAAATCGGCCGCGGTCCTGTAGTACATGTCGGACCCGCGTGTCGCCACTGGGTAATCGCAAACCTAGCGCCACCACATGGCAGGTCACAAGATACGGAATAGACCTCGCCCCAGTTGTACGGACGACATAGCTTGCGACCAGACGTACGAAGCTTTCCTCTCAATTGCCGAGAGACAGATCGAATAGCCTTCAGCTTAGTCCCTAGCTACTACCTAGCAAGGCGCCATTTGTATCAGTGCTTATAGCTTCCTAATATTCAAGAGAGATGTATTCTAACAAGAGAATAAAAGTTAAGTAACCTATATCTACGTACTTTTCTTCTTATTCATTAATAAGTCTCATGTTCCAGAACTTCAAGCCCGTCTGCGTTAGTTTAGCGTGCACCTAGCTACCTCATTGTGTCCAGACTGTATGAACTAGACACAACAAGCTTCTCTTCCATCTTATTAATCTTCGAGACCAATATTATAGGTGAATACTATTTATATTAATTTAAATCATTAACTTTTCTTATTTGTATGTTCGCGCTACTTAAAGAGTAATCTTGCTATTGGCTGACTACATCACGTGTCCTATGCTGTCATCAGCAGGCGAGATCACGTGACAATGAGCAATGACTGGCTTACAAAAGCGCCTCGCAATCTCGAGTTCAATGCTTCGGAAAGTGACATGCGGTGTTTGGTGGAATTCAACTTTATACCTTCGTAATACGGAAATATGCAGCGTAAATGTTGCTGCACATCAAAGGTCTTTAAAAACGTCGGTATATAAAAACATTAACATTCACAGAATTGATGAGTTTTACAGTGCCGAGAAGAGTATACTGTCACTTAAGACGGTAAAAGTGTATTTTCACCCGGGAGAAAGTGTATTTTTAACTGGGAAATCCGGGAACTTTTTTTCCTTGTCCACGTATACGCCCTGAAAAGGGGAAGTTTCAACTTAAAGTAGGGAAATCTGCTCGCATACAGTCTTTCACCCCAACTTCCGTCACTCCGAAGTTTGCCAATGCGCCTACAGCCAACTGACAATAAAGCAGTTTCACACGAAAATTCCGTTTGTCAAAATATTTCCTTCAAATCACCAAATGGGACCCAGCACAGTTGTTACCGTCAGTCAGTATAAGTAAATAATATAGAAATAAAATTCGCACACTTAACTCGTAGCCGGCCGCGGTGGTCTAGCGGTTCTGGGCGCTCAGTCCGGAGCCGCACGACTGCTACGGTCGCAGGTTCGAATCCTGCCTCGGGCATGGATGTGTGTGATGTCCTTAGGTTAGTTAGGTTTAAGTAGTTCTCAGTTCTAGGGGACTTATGACCTCAGCAGTTGAGTCCCATAGTGCTCAGAGCCATTTGAACCATTTGAATTTAACTCGTAAATAAACAATGAAAAATGGCAAAGTACAACAGAAATACACTTTGTAGACTCAAAACTATGTATTAACTCAATTCAACATATTTAGTTACATGTCTAAACTACATGAGAGCGCACCCAATATGAAATAAACATCGGAGACTACACGCAAGCCATAACGTTTGCAAGTATCTTCTATTTGTCTTTTAATTTCCCTTGATACGGATGAAATAACAAATTGATTTTTCTACTTGCAATAAGTACCATCCAAAAGTACATGATTCCCCACTGACATTAGCAATTTTCAGGAATGTCTGAAGACAGCTATCTGAAAAAATGTGCTTTAAACGTACATTCGCTGTTGAGTCAGTTTAGCTTGTAGGCCTATATTTGTCTTGTTACAGATATGACACAGAAAAGGGATGGTTGCTTCATAATCAACAATAGCACTTCATTAACTCGGTTTTGTTTTACGTCCATAAATTTGATCGCAATATGCAATGTTCAGTAGCTAAATTGAGCGTCAATTTCCTCCATTATAAAGAAGAAACTATACCAGTTCCTGTCACTCACAGTCCCAGTCCTCTCTCTCTCTCTCTCTCTCTCTTTCTTTTTGTCCTCTCTCTTTCTCCCTCTTCCATTCACGAGTGACTCAAAATCGGAGATAAGTGAGAGCTGAAATCAGGAAGTGGTCACGTGATGTGCCTCGCTAGTTAGTTTTCAGCCGCCATATTGGATTCATCACGTTTCGTTAGATTCCATATTGTAATGCGTGTTACGCCGTTTTAAGGCAAAGGTGCAGTGAAGATATAGCAGTGGCGGATGCAGAAAATCCTCAAGGAGGGAGGCTAAAGATATGTTGGGCTACCTTTACTTTTACCGTAATAAAAAAATGAAGTCACATGCAAAGTTTAAGAAAGTTTTATTTAAAATGATTATACACATATACAAGACAATGCCATCTTATAGAGTTAGGTATGGGAAACCGTTGTTACCTTATTAGTAAAAATATTGTTACGAGACTCGTTACAATATATGGTTACGAATATTTTTACTTGTAAATTGCTATGAATTACTATTATTAACACGTCACAATCAACTGATCACTCTCACTCATTACTAATCTTCACACTTGCACTTGCTACAACTAGGATTTCTTACTTCATTCTTCTGAATGTAAATTAGCTTCATATTCGGCGAATAGTCCGTATTTATAACGCTACGTATCGAAGGTTCTTCGTACAAGGAAACAGTAGAATATTCACGACTTTTCTCAAACAAATGCCAGACAGAATAACGTATCGAGATCGCTAAAATGGCTGAGACTTTTCTGGTAGGTACGTGTTAGCTATCTATGTGCCAGGCAGAAACGTATAAAATACGATGACGCGGACGGGCGTGCTGCATAGGAAAGGGCAACTACTCGCTTACTCGATTCATTCGAGTCGACTGACGAAAGAAACGAACGAATAGCGTGCGGGCTGACGGTGGGGGAGGCGCAGGTAGAAAAGCGATCAGCCTGCAATGAAAGGGGGGGAGGGGTGCCCCTGCGTACCCCCCATATGTATCCGCCACTGAGATATAGCACTCTATGTACTTATTATTATAATTAAATGCCAGTTAGTGACACATCGCCTGTAAACATCCTAAGAAAATTTACTATAAACAACTTTAAAGCGCTGATATGAAACTTCCTGGCAGATTAAAACTGTGTGCCGGACCGAGACTCGAACAAGGGACCTTTGCCTTTCGCGGGCAAGTGCTCTACCAGTTGAGCTACCCAAGCACGACTCACGCCCCGTCCTCACAGCTTTACTTCTGCCAGTACCTCGTCTCCTACCTTCCAAACTAGGGCACTTGCCCGCGAAAGGCAAAGGTCCCTTGTTCGAGTCTCGGCCCGGCACGCAGTTTTAATCTGCCAGGAAGTTTCATATCAGCGCACGCCCCGCTGCAGAGTGAAGATCTCATTCAGCTTTAAAGCGGTACCCCCACGTCTGTTTCACATGGTCGTATTATTAAAGACGTGCTGTTCTGAATCTGAAGAACGCATGTTCAAGAGTACGTACAAGTATTTTTTTTCCATCTTCGCGTTTGTAACACACTGTGGGAGTTTCTTATTCATGTGGCAGAGGTATGTTCTGGAACATTCGATGTTATTTATGTATAAGACGGTATTCACTCCCATTTTGTGACTTCGCTCTGATTAGAAAACCAAACATGAAATTTCTGCATGTGAAACAACCAGCAATGACATTTATATTCCTTCTTGTCACCAATTTCTGACAGCTTATTTCCGTATATGTCGCCATTTCTCAGAGTGTGCTTAGGCAGGAGCTGGAGTACAGTTTAAGTTGCTGTGGGTAAAACGAGGGACAGTCACGTTTATAGAGTCACTTGTCACAAATATATAGCTGCGATCCAGTCCTTAACAACACTTTCGTAAATTTGTCGGTCAAGATAAAGGCTGCACCGCACGAGCACCGGACGTCACGTGACCGCTTTCCGATTTCAGCCGAATGCCGGATGTCGTTCCGATTTTTAGCCACTCGTTCCACTCACTCACTCTCGACCTCTCGATAGTTACCAGCGAATAGCTTTAATTCGCCATCCGGTACTGCCCTCCTGTCGTAAAAATTAGGAGTCATTCGAACACGACTACCGAGCGTCTCACTCCACTTCAGTACACTCTGCCATTTGGCTTGCGGTAGAGCTGCTGATCTAGGGGTAGCGTCTTTGATTCAAAATCAAAACGTCTTCGGTCCTGGGTTCGATCCCAGCCACTGCCAAACTTTTGATAAATAATCAGCATTGGCGGCCGAAGACTTCCGGCATAAGACGTCAGCCTCATTCTGCCAACGGCCTTGTCAAAGAGGGCGGAGGAGCGGATAGAGGTTCAGGGCACTCTCTTGTCCTAGGGGTGGGAAATTGCCCCTAGAGGCGGAAGAATCAGCAATGATCAACGACATGAGGATGCAGAAGGCAATGGAAACCACTGCATTAAAGACACGTAACGTGTATCCACAGGACATGTGGCCTGTAATTGAAGAAGTGTCATGATGATCTCTCCATTGGCAAAAGATTCCGGAATAGTCCCCCATTCGGATCTCCGGGTGGGGACTGCCAAGGGGGAGGTTACCATGAGAAAAAGATTGAATAATCAACGAAAGGATAACGTTCTACGAGTCGGGGCGTGGAATGTCAGAAGCTTGAACGTGGTAGGGAAACTAGAAAATCTGAAAAGGGAAATGCAAAGGCTCAATCTACACTGCTGGAAATGGAAAAAAGAACACATTGACACCGGTGTGTCAGACCCACCATACTTGCCCCGGACACTGCGAGAGGGCTGTACAAGCAATGATCACACGCACGGCACAGCGGACACACCAGGAACCGCGGTGTTGGCCGTCGAATGGCGCTAGCTGCGCAGCATTTGTGCACCG
Source organism: Schistocerca nitens (assembly GCF_023898315.1). Lineage (NCBI taxonomy): Eukaryota > Metazoa > Arthropoda > Insecta > Orthoptera > Acrididae > Schistocerca > Schistocerca nitens. The sequence continues at coordinate 85,439,026 of NC_064623.1, read as the reverse complement.
CCGCCGTCAGTGTCAGCCAGTTTGCCGTGGCATACGGAGCTCTATCGCAGTCTTTAACACTGGTAGCGTGCCGCGACAGCGTGGACGTGAACCGTATGTGCAGTTGACGAACTTTGAGCGAGGGCGTATAGTGGGCATGCTGGAGGCCGGGTGGACGTACCGCCGAATTGCTCAACACGTGGGGCGTGAGGTCTCCACAGTACATCGATGTTGTCGCCAGTGGTCGGCGGAAGGTGCACGTACCCGTCGACCTGGGACCGGACCGCAGCGACGCACGGATGCACGCCAAGACCGTAGGATCCTACGCAGTGCCGTAGGGGACCGCACCGCCACTTCCCAGCAAATTAGGGACACTGTTGCTCCTGGGGTATCGGCGAGGACCATTCGCAACCGTCTCCATGAAGCTGGGCTACGGTCCCGCACACCGTTAGGCCGTCTTCCGCTCACGCCCCAACATCGTGCAGCCCGCCTCCAGTGGTGTCGGGACAGGCGTGAATGGAGGGACGAATGGAGACGTGTCGTCTTCAGCGATGAGAGTCGCTTCTGCCTTGGTGCCAATGATGGTCGTATGCGTGTTTGGCGCCGTGCAGGTGAGCGCCACAATCAGGACTGCATACGACCGAGGCACACAGGGCCAACACCCGGCATCATGGTGTGGGGAACGATCTCCTACACTGGCCGTACACCACTGGTGATCGTCGAGGGGACACTGAATAGTGCACGGTACATCCAAACCGTCATCGAACCCATCGTTCTACCATTCCTAGACCGGCAAGGGAACTTGCTGTTCCAACAGGACAATGCACGTCCGCATGTATCCCGTGCCACCCAACGTGCTCTAGAAGGTGTAAGTCAACTACCCTGGCCAGCAAGATCTCCGGATCTGTCCCCCATTGAGCATGTTTGGGACTGGATGAAGCGTCGTCTCACGCGGTCTGCACGTCCAGCACGAACGCTGGTCCAACTGAGGCGCCAGGTGGAAATGGCATGGCAAGCCGTTCCACAGGACTACATCCAGCATCTCTACGATCGTCTCCATGGGAGAATAGCAGCCTGCATTGCTGCGAAAGGTGGATATACACTGTACTAGTGCCGACATTGTGCATGCTCTGTTGCCTGTGTCTATGTGCCTGTGTTTCTGTCAGTGTGATCATGTGATGTATCTGACCCCAGGAATGTGTCAATAAAGTTTCCCCTTCCTGGGACAATGAATTCACGGTGTTCTTATTTCAATTTCCAGGAGTGTAGATATACTAGGGGTCACTGAAGTGAAGTGGAAGGAAGACAAGGATTTCTGGTCAGATGAGTATCGGGTAATATCAACAGCAGCAGAAAATGGTATAACAGGTGTAGGATTCGTTATGAATAGGAAGATAGGGCAGAGGGTTCAGTGACCAGGTTGTTCTAATCCGAATCGACAGCAGACCAACACCGACAACGATAGTTCAGGTATACATGCCGACGTCGCAAGCTGAAGATGAACAGATAGAGAAAGTGTATGAGGATATTGAAATGGTAATGCAGTATGTAAAGGGGGACGAAAATCTAATAGTCATGGGCGACTGGAAATCAGTTGTAGGGGAAGCAGTAGAAGAAAAGGTTACAGGAGAATATGGGCTTGGGACAAGGAATGAAAGAGGAGAAAGACTAATTGAGTTCTGCAACAAGTTCCAGCTAGTAATAGCGAATACCCTGTTCAAGAATCACAAGAGGAGGAGGTATACGTGGAAAAGGCCGGGAGATACGGGAAGATTTCAATTGGATTACATCATGGTCAGACAGAGATTCCGAAATCAGATACTGGATTGTAAGGCGTACCCTGGAGCAGATATAGACTCAGATCACAATATAGTAGTGATGAAGAGTAGGCTGAAGTTCAAGACATTAGTCAGGAAGAATCAATACGCAAAGAAGTGGGATACGGAGGTACTAAGGAATGACGAGATACGTTTGAAGTTCTCTAACGCTATAGATACAGCAATAAGGAATAGCGCAGTAGGCAGTACAGTTGAAGAGGAATGGACATCTCTAAAAAGGGCCATCACAGAAGTTGGGAAGGAAAACATAGGTACAAAGAAGGTAGCTGCGAAGAAACCATGGGTAACAGAAGAAATACTCAGTTGATTGATGAAAGGAGGAAGTACAAACATGTTCCGGGAAAATCAGGAATACAGAAATACAAGTCGCTGAGGAATGAAATAAATAGGAAGTGCAGGGAAGCTAAGACGAAATGGCTGCAGGAAAAATATGAAGACATCGAAAAAGATATGATTGTCGGAAGGACAGACTCAGCATACAGGAAAGTCAAAACAACCTTTGGTGACATTAAAAGCAACGGTGGTAACATTAAGAGTGCAACGGGAATTCCACTGTTAAATGCAGAGGAGAGAGCAGATAGGTGGAAAGAATACATTGAATGCCTCTATGAGGGTGAAGATTTGTCTGACGTGATAGAAGAAGAAACAGGAGTCGATTTAGAAGAGATAGGGGATCCAGTATTAGAATCGGAATTTAAAAGAGCTTTGGAGGACTTACGGTCAAATAAGGCAGAAGGGATAGATAACATTCCATCAGAATTTCTAAAATCATAGGGGGAAGTGGCAACAAAACGGCTATTCACGTTGGTGTGTAGAATATATGAGTCTGGCGATATACCATCTGACTTTCGGAAAAGCATCATCCACACAATTCCGAAGACGGCAAGAGCTGACAAGTGCGAGAATTATCGCACAATCAGCTTAACAGCTCATGCATCGAAGCTGCTTACAAGAATAATATACAGAAGAATGGAAAAGAAAATTGAGAATGCGCTAGGTGACGATCAGTCTGGCTTTAGGAAAAGTAAAGGGACGAGAGAGGCAATTCTGACGTTACGGCTAATAATGGAAGCAAGGTTAAAGAAAAATCAAGACACTTTCATAGGATTTGTCGACCTGGAAAAAGCGTTCGACAATATAAAATGGTGCAAGCTGTTCGAGATTCTGAAAAAAGTAGGGGTAAGCTATAGGGAGAGACGAGTCATATACAATATGTACAACAACCAAGAGTGAATAATAAGAGTGGACGATCAAGAACGAAGTGCTCGTATCAAGAAGGGTATAAGACAAGGCTGTAGCCTTTCGCCCCTACTCTTCAATCTGTACATCGAGGAAGCAATGATGGAAATAAAGAAAGGTTCAGGAGGGGAATTAAAATACAAGGTGAAAGGATATCAATGATACGATTCGCTGATGACATTGCTATCCTGAGTGAAAGTGAAGAAGAATTAAATGATCTGCTGAACGGAATGAACAGTCTAATGAGTACACAGTATGGTTTGAGAGTAAATCGGAAAAAGACGAAGGTAATGAGAAGTAGTAGAAATGAGAACAGCGAGAAACTTAACATCAGGATTGATGGTCACGAAGTCAATGAAGTTAAGGAATTCTGCTACCTAGGCAGTAAAATAACCAATGACGGACGGAGCAAGGAGGACATCAAAAGCAGACTCGCTATGGCAAAAAAGGCATTTATGGCCAAGAGAAGTCTACTAATATCAAATACCGGCCTTAATTTGAGGAAGAAATTTCTGATGATGTACGTCTGGAGTACAGGATTGTATGGTATTGAAACATGGACTGTGGGAAAACCGGAACAGAAGAGAATCGAAGCATTTGAGATCTGGTGATATAGACGAATGTTAAAAATTAGGTGGACTGATAAGGTAAGGAATGAGGAGGTTCTACGCAGAATCGGAGAGGAAATGGAATACTCCAGCTTCGGAGCCTATAATTTAATGAAGTTCCGATCGGTGGCGGCGCTTCAAAATGGCGTCTGTAACGGAGGTACGCTCCATGCAGAGAGCTGTCTCTGAGTTTCTTTTGGGGGATAACCACAGTATCGCAGATATTCATAGGGGCTTGCTGAATTTCAACGGAGACCTGGCAGTGAACAAAAGCACGGTGAGCCGTAGGGCGTGTTGTCTTATGATCACCACAACAAGGTCGCGCAATGCAGTTCAATCTCCCGTGTGCCAGCTGGTCGCGCACAGCTGTGATTCGTGCAATGTTGGAACGTGCGGACACTCTCAGTCGAGGTGGTCGACGGGTAGCAATGAAACACCTCTCTGCACAACTGGACAACTCTGTTTGTCGTCTGACACACTTGTCCACCAACTGGGGTACTCAAAAGTTTGGGTTCCCTGCTGCCTAATAGTCTTACCATGAAGATCAACGAAGGATCATCTGTGGGGAATTGTTTGCGCGTTACGAGGCTGATAGTGACATTTTTATGTCGAACATCGTAACAAACCATGACACATGGGTTCAACACTTCAAAACGGTAACAAAACGGCAATCCATGTATCGGAGCCACACCACCTCTCCTCCGAATAAAAAGTTCAAAGGTGCACCCTCAGCAGGTAAAGTCATGGCGACCGTCTTCTGGGACCCTGTAGCGGTTATTCTGTTTGATGTCCTCCGTTATGGTGCAACGATCAACAAGTAAGTGTGTTGTGCTATACTGATGTAATTGAAGATACGACTTCAGCGTCTTCGTCCCCACAAAAATACTTCAGCGTCTTCGTCCCCACAAAAATGCAAAATAACTTTTCCTTCTCCATGACAAAGGTTCTTCCTCATCCACTCTACATTCCGGATCTCGCACCTTCCGATTTCCATCTGTTTGGCCCGATGGAGGATGCACTCTGCAGGCAGCAGAATGTGAATGATGATGGTGATGATGATGATGTTTTGTTTGTGGGGCGCTCAACTGCGCGGTTATCAGCGCCCGTACAAATTCCCAACCGTTGCTCAGTCCAATCTCACCACTTTCATGAATGATGATGAAATTATGAGGACAACACAAAACACCTAGTCATCTCGAGGCAGGTGAAAATCCCCGATCTTGTCTAACGTCACATCTCATTATGTTCTATTCTCCTTCATCCCGGTTTTGGTACGGTTATTGATACGGTATGACGTTGGCTCTGATACCTACCAGTGGAGTGGCACCATTCGGGCATATAGGTCCTCCCAGTAAGATGGCGAAAGGAGATCATATTGAAAAATAGAGTTTTGTATCCAAACGTGTGGGGACTACTATGGACTATTGGAATCCTGAAGCAAACCAATCTGCTGTCAGAATAAGTCTTACATTACTTACTGAACGTATCTTGTAGAAGCTCTCCAAAGTATCTTACCCGCAACGTACACTGGAATGAACTTAGTTCAGAATATGCTTTAGGGATGAACTGGAGAAAGATTTAGGTAGTGTGGAGTAGTAGAAATGAGATAAGCTGTAAAGTTAACATTAAAATTGAGAGTCACCAAGTAACGAAGTGAAGGATTTCCACTATCTTGGAAGAGCAACAAATCGTGAAGGGCGATGCGAGGACGTAAGACACAGAGTAAGAGCAACAGAAAGGGAGTTCTTCACTAAAATAAGTCTCTCAGTATCAAACAGCTGCCTTAATTGTAGGACGAAATTTTTGAGAATGTACGTCTGGAGCATAGCGATAAGTAAATGTCGTGTGACCAGGTCCTCCGTGTGATTAGTTCCTCCCGTCGGTTGGCCCATTCGCCGGGTGCAAGTCTCTCGATTTGACCCCCTTCGCCGACTTGCGCGTCGATGGGGATGAATTGATGATGATTAGTCAACACAACACCTAGTCCCCCAGCGGAGAAAATCTCCGACCCAGCCGGGGATCGAACCCGGGCCCTTAGGAGGTGACATTCCGTCGCGCTGACCACTCAGCTACCGGGGGCAGACAGCGTAGCGATGTATGGTCATGAATCGTGGACTATGGGGAAACCGGGATGAAGGAGAATAGAACGTAATGAGATGTGACGTTAGACAAGAACAGGGTGTCTATAATTTAGCCATGCCAAAGTAAACTTTAATTGTGAGAAGGGTAAATGACGTAAAGAAATGATTGCTACATCATTGAGTGCAGTTTGTCTCCAATGTTTATCCCGCTTAACACTGTTAGTTCCAGCCGTTCCCGCTAGGTGGCAGGCACGAACGACTTATTCCAACAGACATCATGGATCGGACAGAGATGTGCTGTGCTGTTTACGGTTGCACGAACGTAATCGAATATGTACGGGATTCGACGAAGGTAAATGTTTCCTTCGCTGTAAGCTGTAACGTGATTTACGGTCCTTTCTTTCTTGCGGAGTCAACTGTGACTGGCATATCGTACCTGGAGATGCCTGAAAATTATCTAATACCTCAATTACAACAGGATCTGGCCGTAGAATGTATTGTGCAGCAAGATGGCGCGCCACCACATTATCATTGTGAAGTTATCGTGTATCACCATAGGGATGCGTCGACGTGGATTGGACATGGTGGAACATTCTGGTTACCACGATCACCTGATGGATTTACGCTTTAAAGACAGAGTGTTTGTTCCTCCGGTTCTGGAAAATGTGGACGAGCTGCGACAACGGATTACAGAAACAGCTGCCACCATACATCAAGCCTCTCTTTTTAGGACTGGGCAGGAAACGGATTACAGGTGGGACATTTGTCGTGTTACAAAAGGCAGCCACATTCGACACTTGTAAATAAAACTTGAAGCTATACTGCATTGAGTGGTGTATCAAACATTTCTGTCAGTTATTCACCTTTTTCACAATTAGAGGTTACTTTTGTGTAACTAATTTATAAACATCCTGTTGTAAGAAGGGTATATTTCTATTGTCTATTGTCAAATCACAAATTATGAAAGATGTATATATTTTATTAATAGGATTAAGTAGGAATAATTAATATTTGTCATCTTGGAAATAATTGTGGTAGCAGGGAATGTCTGCACCGAAGTATTGTTGACAAGAGAGACCGCAAATTGATATAATTTTAGAAAGGGTGGGAGGGCCGCGTATGGATACATTTTAAGAAAAGAGCGGGAAAGACCGCGCATTGGTACATTTTGTAATGGTAGCAGGGATTGTCTGCACCAGAAAGCATTGTTGGCAGGTGAGACCGCACTTTAACGTTCGTAGGTTCAAATGGTTCAAATGGCTCTGAGCACTATGGGACTCAACTGCTGAAGTCATTAGTCCCCTAGAACTTAGAACTAGTTAAACCTAACTAACCTAAGAACATCACAAACATCCATGCCCGAGGCAGGATTCGAACCTGCGACCGTAGCGGTCTTGCGGTTCCAGACTGCAGCGCCTTTAACCGCACGGCCACTTCGGCCGGCTATATAGTCAGAGATCAAGGGATAACGTGTATGGTACTACGCAACCATAAGGGGTAACAATTGTGTGGGAAGACAGAGACTGGATTATATGCAACAAGTTACTGAGGGCATTGTGTACAAGAGCTGCAATGAGATGAAGAGGTTGCCACAGGAGAGGAATTGGGCATAGAACTCTCAGTATGGAATATCGGGATTCAAACTACGTACCCCCTAGTTGACGAATAGGTAGTGGCGGGCTATACGGAGCTGACTGTTTAAAATGAAAATCACGTCGTTCAGTAACAACTGCGCTGATATACTTGCTTCGCTAGCTGTAAAAAGTCCAGCGATCAAAATTCGGGATTCGAACTACGCACCACCTGCTCCACGATTACTGCCTTGGTCACTTTAATGTGAAGAGCACTTTTTTTTTAGCATTTTCCGAGCAGTCTATGGTTGCCAGACATAAGCAGCCCCTTGGCCTAGAAGCACCTTGTTCGCATGTGCCGCGGCTCTCCCGGCACACACGGGCTGTTCCAACAAGCCCGCTGCGGTGCGGTGGCACCCACACACACGGCCAGTGCGGAAATATTTAAACAGTGCCCGGGCGGCCCGCGCTGAAAGGGAATGCCCTCCTCGCTAGCTGGCCGTCCCGCGCCGGTGCCGGGGTCTGCAAGGCAAACGTAATTAATTTTGTCTCCTCCCGCCATAATGAGGCGCGTCGTAAATGGAAATTATTTCACACAAAAGGCTTTCCCTTAATTAAGGCGGGGAAGAATATTCGCTTTATTATCCGCGCGCCGCGGCTGAGTGACGTGTGGCGGAAATTCAAAGGCGCGCTCCGGGTCGTACCGCGCCTCAAATGGCTTCGCCAGCCATTGTCGTGGCCATCCTCAGGAACACTGTGAAAAATAAGAAAAAATAAAAAAAAAATGATTTCTGCGGGGAGGTGAACAAAAGGTGCCAGGATTTCTGCGAGCCTCGGGAAACTGTTACTAATGTTGTTGGGACCTATTTCCTCAACATTCGTATCCGTGTCTCCTAAGATAGTTGAAATGAAGCGCATCCGAATGGATGGGCAATTAACGCCTGTATTGCTCTTAGAACTAGAATATTTCCGATGTATGAAATGATTTATAAATCTCACGTCCATCACCATAATGATGATTTTTCCATCAATGTCATCATCATCTTTTCTTCGTATTCTTCTTCCTTCTCCTCCACCTCAACGTCATCATCCTAATTATCTCTGTACACACCTCCATCATCCTCTGGTCCATCAACATCTCCATTAACATCTCCTAGCCATTAATCATCTTCATACCATCACTATCACCTGAAACCATAATCATCATATCCGTGTGTATCATCATCTTGTCCATCTTCATCATTATATTCTAGTAAATCATTGTATCCAACATCATTATTATCATCACTGTGTAAATAATCATCACCTCCATCAAATATTGCCTATTATGAAACTTCCTGGCAGATTAAAACTGTGTGCCGGACCGAGACTCGAACTCGGGACCCTTGTCTTTCGCGGGCAAGTGCTCTACCAACTGAGCTACCCAAGCACGACTCTCGCCCCATCCTCACAGCTTTAATTCCGCCAGTACCTCTTCTCCTGCCTATTATGATCTTAATCAGTCTCCCTGATAGTGATCATCATCTCCAACATTATCATAATCATCATCATCATCATATGATCATTATCATCTTTCTGTACGTCATCACCACCATCATCTTCTGCATCATCATGCCCATCATTGTCTCACAGTCAACAACCATCATCATCACCTCCAACATCATCATTACTATCACCATCATCATTATAATCTTCTACGTGCACATCATCAAACTTCCATCATCGCCTTCTAGTCTATAATCATCATCATGATCATCTCCAGCATCATTACCACCACCAGTTCAGCATCCACTGTTACATAATGGCTTCCTCTAGACATTTCCATTTATTATGGTCTTCGCACATATGCATCCATTTCGCTGATTCATATTTTCTAATGTCATTTACTAACATTCCACAGGTTCGCCATCTCCTTTGTTTTCTCATTTCTTTGGATCGAGCAAGGGAAATTACTCACGCCATCTAGCATCAGGTCGTGCCTACATGTGTCGCCCAATTACATTCCAGTCAGAATAACGATTTCCACGCGATTGCATTCCCTGACCCACTTCTTTCCCGCAGTAATTCCTAGCATGCATCTCTCCACTGCACATTGACTATCTGTCACCACTTCAATGTTTTTCACATTAAAAGTCTCACAGAGACAAATAAAAATTGGTGACAAACATTGAGCGAAAGCTCCCCGTTTTAGTCGCATCGAAATCTCCTTCTGAAAACGATTTAGTTCACCAAAAGCACTCCACTACATTTTTAATTGGGCCTTGTTGTCTAGCTGTAAAGCCCGCGCTTAGAAACTGTTAGTTCATGGGACAAACCCTTTAACATAGTAGTCACGTCTCATTGATGTGAAGATTTGCCAGAAACGAGTCGTGGTTCGGATTTTCCTTCCCACGGGAAGAAAACTAGGGTAGTTTAGGGATACACAAGTCATCGAAGTCGCTTCCAGTTAATCATCAATTGATAGAATTGCTCCAGACTGTGTCGCCACACTAAATTATTGATATTTAATTTACACCATCCGACAAATGAAGTACATAGAAATGGAGGCGGAAACTAAATGAAACTTCACGGTTTGAGAGGGTGTGTGACGTAATTTGGTTATTTTAAAATCAAGTCAAATTTACAGAGAACCTGCCAGTATGAGCCCACTTATCAACATGATATTACACCCCCTCTGGCCTGGATGTATTCACTGGTTCGACTGGGAAGGCTGTTGGATCCTATCATGAGGTAAGCTGCCCCTCAATGATTGTAACTGACCCTTGGTATCCTGGGTATTGGAAATGGGAGATGACGTCTGAGCTGGTCCAACATATGTCCTAACAGTGACAGATCTGGCGATCTTGCTGGAATGAGAGACCTCCAAATCACGAAGATAGTTCATAGAGACAGATGCCGTGTGTGGATGACCCTTGTCCAGTTTGGCACGACGATACTGCATGAGCGTTAACAGTTGGTGACACAGGATGTCTATGAGGTACTGTCTTTCCACCCGAGTTCCCTTAGCCACTACCCACTGAGACCTGAGGACACACCCCTAGTTCCCCACAGTACAACACCAGGAGTAACACCATTGTGTAGGCGCCCACTTATCAGCATGATATTATACCCCCTCTGGCCTGGATGCATGTACTGGTTCGATTGGGACAGTTACTATAAGTCTGTTGGATCCTCTCCCGAGGGAAGCTGCCCTCAACACTGACCCTTGATATCCTGGATATTGCCACTGGGAGATGGAGTTGACGTCTGAGCTGGTTCAACATATGTCCTAACAATGACAGATCTGGCGATCTTGCTGCAATGAGAGACCTCCAAATCACGAAGATAGTTCATAGAGACAGATGCCGTGTGTGGATGACCCTTGTCCAGTTTGGCACGACGATACTGCATGAGCGTTAACAGTTGGTGACGCAGGATGTCTATGAGGTACTGTTATGCCACCAGAGTTCCCTTAGCCACTACCCACTGAGACCTGAGGACACGCCCCTAGTTCCCCACAGTACAACACCAGGAGTAACACCATTGTGTAGGCGCCCACTTATCAGCATGATATTATACCCCCTCTGGCCTGGATGCATGTACTGGTTCGATTGGGACAGTTACTATAAGTCTGTTGGATCCTCTCCCGAAGGAAGCTGCCCTCAACACTGACCCTTGATATCCTGGGTATTGCCACTGGGAGATGGAGTTGACGTCTGAGCTGGTCCAACATAAGTCCCACCAGTGAAAGATCTGGCGATCTTGCTGGCACAAGAGATCTCCAAATCACGAAGATAGTTCATAGAGGCATATGCCGTGTGTGTATGAGCATTGTCCAGTTAAAAACTGGCGCAACGATACTGCATGAGCGTTAACACTTGGTGGCGCAGGATGTCAATGACGTACTGTCTTTCCACCAGAGTTCCCTTAGTCACTACCCACTGAGATCTGAGGCCACGCCCCATGGTTCCCCACAGTACGACATCAGGAGTAACATCATTGTGCCTCTCCAAAACACTGGAAGGATGTGACATCTCTCCATATCGACGCTATCCTCACTGTCGATGGTCATCTGCTGTATTGCAGAATTGCATTAATCACTCAACACAATGTAACGCCATTTGGAAGTTGTCTGTAGTTCCCAGTCATGACAACAGTCCAGCCACAGGTGTCAGTGTTGAGGTGTTCACGTCAACCTACGAATGGGATGGTAACTCCTCTGTCCGGCTGTTTCTAGTCTGCAACAAATGGTGCAGGATGACCAATGGTGCTGGGAGACCATTACTTGTTCTTGGATGACAGGAGTAAATGTGACGGGGTTACGACGTGCCTGCTGCACAATATGGCGATCCTCCCATATAGTCGACAGGTATGTCTGCTCTTACATTCCTATGCAGTCCAACATGGGGCCACTGTCCCATCCAAATACGCCATAAATCTGAGTACTGCAACGATTCGACCAGCCGACCAAATGGAGACCCACCCTGACGCCTCCTTCAAATTCTATCGTGCGCTGTCTCAGACGAGTATGCCGCGTAAGCATGCCCTTCACGGTAATCCCTCAGCATCTGACGTCCTTCACGCTCCTCATGTGCTTTGCCAGCCTGATAACAGCAATAAACACGAACAACACGGATTCACTTTGGTGGCGCTCTACCTGTCACAGAGAATTGCAGCCATCACCCTTTACGTACCTGCGGATGGTATGTGCATGTACGAAGTTACGTTATCATTCGACCATTTCCTCTGCGCACTTGACTTTTTTGTTAGGCGGAGTTTCTCTGCATTGGCTTTCTGTCCCCCTCTAGTCCCAGCTCAAAAATATATAAAATGGTTTTGGCCTTCATTGTAAATCTGTAAGACTTTGTTTTCGTTATCCTGATTTTACAATGAGTTTAGTGTTATTGTAACTGATTTTCAGGCCAGCTTTCAAGCTTACTTTCCTAAGTTCTACGATTCGTTGTTCAAGTTTACCTGCGCTGGAGGCGAACAGTATAATGTTATTGGCCAAACGAAAGTGGTTTACATATGCTCCATGGACACGTATTCTTCTACCATTTTTCAATTTTAGGATCTGAAAATCGCTATACGAGGTGCGGCTAGAAAAAAACCGGACTGATGCTGGAAAAAACATTTATTTACAATTATTTACAATTTCATGTTATCTCCTTCAATGTACTCGCCTCCTCGGTCTCTACACCGCTCCATACGAATTTTCCACTGTTCATAGCAATGCTGCAGATCATTTTCGGTAAGTCCATACATTACTTCCGTCGCTTTTTCTTTTACTGCTTCAACAGTCTCAAATCTAGTTCCTTTCAAAGCTGACTTGACTTTAGGGAAAAGAAAAAAGTCACAGGGGGCCAAATCAGGTGAGTAGGGTGGATGATCTAAGATGGGAATGTTGTGTTTTGCCAAAAACGTCTTCACTGACAACGCACTGTGAGCTGTGGCATTGTCTTGGTGAAGGATCCATGACTTTTTTCTCCACAAATCGTTCCGTTTTCTCCGTACTCGCTCACGTAGGGTAGCCAGGACGCTAATGTAGTAATGCTGATTCACTGTTTGTCCCTCTGGTATCCAATCAATGTGCACAATCCCTTTGACGTCAAAAAAAAAATCATCATTGCCTTGAATTTCGATTTTGACATTCGTGCTTTTTTTTGTCGTGGAGAACCAGGAGTTTTCCAATGCATCGATTGGCGTTTAGTTTCGGGATCGTAAGTAAAAAACCACGATTCATCGCAAGTAATAACATTTTGTAAGAAGGTGGGATCACTTTCAATGTTTTCCAGGGTGTCAGAACAAATCATTCTTCGGCGTTCCTTCTGTTCAATTGTGAGACACTTTGGAACCATTTTTGAACACACTTTGTTCATGTTGAAACTTTCATGAAGAATCTGCCTAACACTTTCCTTGTCAACTCCTGTTAACTCAGACACTGCTCTGATTGTTAAACGGCGATCTTGTCGAACAAGTTTACCGATTTTTTCCATGTTTGCATCAGTTTTTGCTGACAATGGTCTGCCAGTGCGAGTGTCATCACTGGTGTTCAAATGGCTCTGAGCACTATGGGACTCAACTGCTGAGGTTATTAGTCCCCTAGAACTTAGAACTAGTTAAACCTAACTAACCTAAGGACATCACAAACATCCATGCCCGAGGCAGGATTCGAACCTGCGACCGTAGCGGTCTTGCGGTTCCAGACTACAGCGCCTTTAACCGCACGGCCACTTCGGCCGGCTCATCACTGGTGTCTTCGCGGCCATCTTTAAATCGTTTAAACCACTCAAACACTTGTGTTCGCGATAAACAATCATCGCCGTACACTTGTTGTAACATTACAAACGTTTCACTTGCAGATTTTCCTAGTTTGAAACAAACTTTGATGTTAACACGCTGTTCTTTCTGTACACTCAACATTTTCCGACGCACAGACAAAACGTCAACTACTTAAAACAGACGTCACGGGCAGACTGAGTGCAGGAGGCAGATGAAACTCGAGCAGTAGGCGGAGCGAGAGTCACGTGACAGGCCACGCGACTTTCAGCCTTATTGCATTCGTTTTATTGTTTCACCAGTACTAGTCCGGTTTTTTTCTAGCCACACCTCGTAGACTGCTCTCAAAGATGATGTCAATTCTCATGTCTGTGTGTCCTTTGAATTGTGACATTCACACTATTTTGATGAAGTATAATGGGAGCTGCAACACTAATGTGCGCGTGCTCAGGTCTGTTTACTGACTTTCAATGGGTGTATAAAGCTAGAGGATAGGTCATTACCCAGGCAATGAGCTCTTCCGAACATTAAAAAAAGGTGCCAAAATGTGTTGCACCAGAACTCGTCCGCTATCACCATCACGCCTCGAGTCCGGTCGTGTGAATAAATAAATAATGTTTTAACAGTAGCAGTGGAGGGATAACACATTGTTTCCATGGAATGTAACAACTTTTTTTTAAGAAATCACTTCAGAGAGGTTACCATAGAACATACCACAATAAAGTATCATCCATTTCAAAAAAATATTTTTTTGTGATTACAGTTTCGAGTGGTTCTGTGTCTTAATGTATGCCAGACTACAAACCTAAAGATCCAGGTTCGATTCCCCGTAGGTCCTAAGATTGTCACGCGCCATTCCTGGTGCTTGCGCAGTGGTAAGAAAGGTGAGTTCATGAGCAGCTCTGATGTCCAGTGTTATGTCTTCTTATACAGTTAACGAGGGATCTAGTTTATTTTTTTGCGTGTGAAGTAAAATACACTCCTGGAAATGGAAAAAAGATCCCATTGACACCGGTATGTCAGACCCACCATACTTGCTCCGGACACTGCGAGAGGGCTGTACAAGCAATGATCACACGCACGGCACAGCGGACACACCAGGAACCGCGGTGTTGGCCGTCGAATGGCGCTAGCTGCGCAGCATTTGTGCACCGCCGCCGTCAGTGTCAGCCAGTTTGCCGTGGCATACGGAGCTCCAACGCAGTCTTTAACACTGGTAGCATGCCGCGACAGCGTGGACGTGAACCGTATGTGCAGTTGACGGACTTTGAGCGAGGGCCTACAGTGGGCATGCGGGAGGCCGGGTGGACGTACCTTCGAATTGCTCAACACGTGGGGCGTGAGGTCTCCACAGTACATCGATGTTGTCGCCAGTGGTCGGCGGAAGGTGCACGTGCCCGTCGACCTGGGACCGGACCGCAGCGACGCACGGATGCACGCCAAGACCGTAGGATCCTACGCAGTGCCGTAGGGGACCGCACCGCCACTTCCCAGCAAATTAGGGACACTGTTGCTCCTGGGGTATCGGCGAGGACCATTCGCAACCGTCTCCATGAAGCTGGGCTGCGGTCCCGCACACCGTTAGGCCGTCTTCCGCTCACGCCCCAACATCGTGCAGCCCGCCTCCAGTGGTGTCGCGACAGGCGTGAATGGAGGGACGAATGGAGACGTGTCGTCTTCAGCGATGAGAGTCGCTTCTGCCTTGGTGCCAATGATGGTCGTATGCGTGTTTGGCGCCGTGCAGGTGAGCGCCACAATCAGGACTGCATACGACCGAGGCACACAGGGCCAACACCCGGCATCATGGTGTGGGGAGCGATCTCCTACACTGGCCGTACACCACTGGTGATCGTCGAGGGGACACTGAATAGCGCACGGTACATCCAAACCGTCATCGAACCCATCGTTCTACCATTCCTAGAGCGGCAAGGGAACTTGCTGTTCCAACAGGACAATGCACGTCCGCATGTATCCCGTCCCACCCAACGTGCTCTAGAAGGTGTAAGTCAACTACCCCGGCCAGCAAGATCTCCGGATCTGTCCCCCATTGAGCATGTTTGGGACTGGATGAAGCGTCGTCTTACGCGGTCTGCACGTCCAGCACGAACGCTGGTCCAACTGAGGCGCCAGGTGGAAATGGCATGGCAAGCCGTTCCACAGGACTACATCCAGCATCTCTACGATCGTCTCCATGGGAGAATAGCAGCCTGCATTGCTGCGAAAGGTGGATATACACTGTACTAGTGCCGACATTGTGCATGCTCTGTTGCCTGTGTCTATGTGCCTGTGGTTCTGCCAGTGTGATCATGTGATGTATCTGACCCCAGGAATGTGTCAATAAAGTTTCCCCTTCCTGGGACAATGAATTCACGGTGTTCTTATTTCAATTTCCAGGAGTGTAATTTCAACCTTCATGAACATTCAATACATATAATACACGTCAGCGTTTAAATCACTTCAACGTGTGCACCCTGCTAACACGCAAACTATTAAGCTGGTGTTCAGCCTCTTGCCACACGTTCTGTACATGTGTGGTGTGATTGTGCCAATGGCACCTTCGATTAGTTGTTACAAAATCGCAGTATCAAGAACGGCTGTTCTGTACATAATATCTTTCACATACTCCCACAGAAAGAAATGTGAGGGGGTTACTCCGGTGATATCGAGGGCCATGGAATTGGGCCGGCTCTGCCGATCCCCCAGTCGGTGAAGGTTTCATTAAGATAATCGTGGACTTCTAGAGCCCATTACGGTGGAGCACCATCTTGCTGAAATATGGTAGTGTAGCTGGGTAACGGCATAATTCACCAACATGTCTAGGTAAATATATTCACTTACGTTACTTTCGAGGAAGAAAAATGGCCCAGTCAATCGATCACTCATTAACCCACACTACACCTTAACCTTTGGACTGTCCCAAATGTGTTCTTCTACGACATGAGGATTTTCTGATCCTCAAATCCGGACATTATGGCGGATGGCGGTCAACTGAACCACAAACATGAAATTTAACTTCATAGAGAAAATACACAGGCTTCGAGAAATAATTGTCCTCATCAAACGGTTCAGTATGTCCATTGCAAATTGTTCATGATTTGGGCGGTCATCTCGTGGTAACCCCTGAACAACTTCGGCCTTGTACGCATACAATTTATGACGTTTGCGAACCACTTTATGCACTGTACTCTTTGGCATTTGAAGTTCCCACGAAGTTTGTCTAATAGATTTCTGTGTGACCTCGTGAATGCGGTTCGAACTGCCTGCACAGTCTGGTCTGTAGCTGCTTGTCTCTTTCTGAACATACCCCGTTGCTAGAAATGTGTCCATCGATGTTCTGATTAACTTGGTATGAGGTGCTTTCTTTACATAATGTGACACAAACTCTCACTGTACAATAACCGCGGTTATTTGGTTTCTGCAGGCCACACGACACATTAAGCTTTCTCCTTGGAGGGTGAAGGGGGGGGGGGGGGGGCTGGGAGAGGGGACGGAGGCTCACACAGCGCTCCTAGTGGCGATAGTGTTGAATCAGGCACAGCCGCAAGGTCCCTTGGTAGCCCTGTAACAAAAAACCAATTTTACTGTCATAAACACAACTAATATTTAATCTCGAAATCAGGTAAACATTTATGGACATCCTGTATATTGACCCACTTCATGGTGAGCTATAATGTGAAAATAACAGACCCTCCGAAAACACGTTTCTGAAGTAAATAAATAAATCTAGGACTGTCGCTCAATAAATAATGCTCCCATTTTTCCTTCAGAACCTTAAGAGTTAGAAATGGTGACAACACCAATCAGAAATTCTTTTACATGAACTTTTTTCCGTAACCAAAAATTCAATTACAGACCGTCTCTTGAAACGAGTGTCTTCAAAGAATGATTCAAATGGCTCTGAGCACTATGGGACTTAACATCTATGGTCATCAGTCCCCTAGAACTTAGAACTACTTAAACCTATCTAACCTAAGGACATCACACAACACCCAGTCATCACGAGGCAGAGAAAATGCCTGGCCCCAAACGAGTGTCTTGCGTAGACGCCATTATTATAGAAATATGCACATGGTGGAACACAAAACCCGAATGAAAGCTTCCACCATCTCGAACAGAATTGCAGGATGTTTGAATAGAATCGACAGTCGAATGAGTACGGAATACGGAATGAGAGTAAATAGAAGAAAGACCAAGCTAAGTAGAAGTAGCTGAAATGAGAACAGCGCGAAATTTGGCATTACAATTAGGGATCAAGAAGTGAACGAAGTTAAGAATTCTGCTATCTAGGCGGCAAAATAACCTAAGACGGACGGAGCAAGGAGAACCACAGCCGAAAAAGCCATTCCCGGCAAAGAGAAGTCTGCTATACTCCGTTAATCATAAGAATAAACCTGATGTAAACAAACACAAACGCGATGATTGTTCAGAAGCCGTAGCACACGTACACTGGTGTTGTTACGGTCTCGGAAGTAGGTCCTGCTTATGTATTACATATACACTCCTGAAAATGGAAAAAAGAACACATTGACACCGGTGTGTCAGACCCACCATACTTGCTCCGGACACTGCGAGAGGGCTGTACAAGCAATGATCACACGCACGGCACAGCGGACACACCAGGAACCGCGGTGTTGGCCGTCGAATGGCGCTAGCTGCGCAGCATTTGTGCACCGCCGCCGTCAGTGTCAGCCAGTTTGCCGTGGCATACGGAGCTCCAACGCAGTCTTTAACACTGGTAGCATGCCGCGACAGCGTGGACGTGAACCGTATGTGCAGTTGACGGACTTTGAGCGAGGGCCTACAGTGGGCATGCGGGAGGCCGGGTGGACGTACCTTCGAATTGCTCAACACGTGGGGCGTGAGGTCTCCACAGTACATCGATGTTGTCGCCAGTGGTCGGCGGAAGGTGCACGTGCCCGTCGACCTGGGACCGGACCGCAGCGACGCACGGATGCACGCCAAGACCGTAGGATCCTACGCAGTGCCGTAGGGGACCGCACCGCCACTTCCCAGCAAATTAGGGACACTGTTGCTCCTGGGGTATCGGCGAGGACCATTCGCAACCGTCTCCATGAAGCTGGGCTACGGTCCCGCACACCGTTAGGCCGTCTTCCGCTCACGCCCCAACATCGTGCAGCCCGCCTCCAGTGGTGTCGCGACAGGCGTGAATGGAGGGACGAATGGAGACGTGTCGTCTTCAGCGATGAGAGTCGCTTCTGCCTTGGTGCCAATGATGGTCGTGTGCGTGTTTGGCGCCGTGCAGGTGAGCGCCACAATCAGGACTGCATACGACCGAGGCACACAGGGCCAACACCCGGCATCATGGTGTGGGGAGCGATCTCCTACACTGGCCGTACACCACTGGTGATCGTCGAGGGGACACTGAATAGTGCACGGTACATCCAAACCGTCATCGAACCCATCGTTCTACCATTCCTAGAGCGGCAAGGGAACTTGCTGTTCCAACAGGACAATGCACGTCCGCATGTATCCCGTGCCACCCAACGTGCTCTAGAAGGTGTAAGTCAACTACCCTGGCCAGCAAGATCTCCGGATCTGTCCCCCATTGAGCATGTTTGGGACTGGATGAAGCGTCGTCTCACGCGGTCTGCACGTCAAGCACGAACGCTGGTCCAACTGAGGCGCCAGGTGGAAATGGCATGGCAAGCCGTTCCACAGGACTACATCCAGCATCTCTAGATCGTCTTCATGGGAGAATAACAGCCT